>NC_048318.1:15616158-15764572 GCF_013100865.1 Trachemys scripta elegans | reverse complement strand
GGCTGGGGTCGCGGGGTTTGGGTCCGGGCCGGAGCCGCTGGGGCCGGGGCCAGGCCGGAGTCGCTCAGCCCGGGGCCGAGCCGGCGCGCCGGGGCCCAAGCCAGAGCTGCCGGGGCCCGAGGGGCTCGGGCCGGGGGTGCTCGGTCGGCACCGCTTGGCTGGGGCCGGGGCCGGCGCCCCGGGGCCTGAGCCAGAGCCGCCGGGGCCTGAGCCAGAGGTGTTCGGGCCGGGGCCGGGCCGGCGCCCCAGGGCCCGAGACGGGGCCGGGGGTGCTCGGCCGGGGCCGGAGCCGTGGGGCCGTGCTGGGGGTGCTCGGCCGGAACTGGGGCCACTGTCCCGGGGCCCGTGCCGGGCTGGAGCCAGAGCCGCCAGGGCCGGACTGGGCCGCGCCGCGCCTCCCAGGAGCCCTCCTCGCGCCCGCCCCCCCTTACCTGTTGCTGCCGCCGCCTGCCCCTTTTCAGACTTCCCGCGAACATCTGATTCGCGGGAAGCAGGGGAGGGGGAGGAACGGGGGCGGAGCATTCAGGGGAGGGGAGGAGGGGGAAGTGAGCTGGGGGCGGAGTGGACAGCTGCGGGGCCCTCTTAGGCGCGGGGCCCAATTCAGCCAAATCGGCTGAATCGGCTTAAAGCCGGCCCTGGCAACAAAAACTAAACACATACAAATAACATTAACTCAGCCAGCCAATAAATCGACAGGTTAGTAGGCTTCATTTAATTGAAAAGTGGTTCTTGGTTTTGCATGCAAACCATTCTACAAATGCTATGGTAGTGACCCAAAACACTGTGTGAACATTGCTGTGCGCTCTGAGCTCCTGGACTACTTCAGCTGGATACCGTAGGGCAGTGATACTCAGACCGAGGCTTGCAAGCCGCAAGTGGCTCTTTAACGTGTCTCCTGTGGCTCTTTGCAGCACATGATATTAAAACGCTGTATGATTTAATTATTAACCAATCAGGATTCTTTTACTATATTAACTGACTGATAAAATAATAATACTTGGTCCGTCATTTTGCTGTGAGAACATATATATATATTCTATATATATATATGAACTAAATATTCCCCTGTTGTACAGTTTAAATATGAATAGTACTATAGTAAATGAAACAATGAATTCCCACCACTGTGGCTCTTTTGGGTAATGTTGATCTCTAATTTGGCTCCTGAACCACTGAGGTCTGATTATTACTGCTGTAGAGTATTGCTTTAAAAAGGGAAAGGACTAGAGAGACTTCCTTTATGGGACACTACATCCTAGGGGATAGCATGAAAATGCTGTACTCTGCTTAGCTGGGAAATCTTTCTTTGCAGATGATGCATCTCAAGGGACAGCATGAATGTGTAGTACTGTGCTTAAGTAGGAATTAATCTGAATGGGGCCAATTCATCTCAAGGATGATATGAATGTGCTATGTTTCTGTTTAGCTGGGAGTGCTATCCTTCGGGGCTGGGTATCCCAGGGGATAACACAAATATGCCTAACTATGCTTATCTAAGAATCCCACTTTAGGGGAACAATTCTTCTCAAGGGATAGCACAAATGTACTGGATTCTGCTTAGCTGGGACGTCTCCATTTGTGATAGTCTCTCTCCAGTGATGACATCAAGTGCTGTTACCCACTTAGTACAGTGTAAATCACGCATGTTTACTGATTTGGAATCTTTGTTTGCCATCGGAACCTGCCCATTTCCTCTTGGCCCTTAGTTTGAGGCAGGCTTGAACTACAGAACCAATGTACCAGCAGGAACCTGGAGCTAGAGATTCTAATCTGAGCCTTGAATGAACATCTTTCAAAAATTACTGCACCGCCGCTGGGCGTCCCTGGCGGATAACAGATGAAACCTGTGATTACACCTCTTTGATTCTAACCATCAGGTTGATACAGTTGCTTTCTAAGGTATACATTATTCTTCCTGGCATGCCTTTCTTTGTGATGAGCATAGAAATTACCATGGAGCAGAGTGGGAATGAGGATCAGAGGATTCCATGGTCTCTAAATCCTTCCTTAATGATTGCTAGGAGATGGCGAAGTAGCCCGAAGAGCCTTTTCACAACAACATTGCCAGCAATGGGTGGGCGCCAGCACTTAGCACTCTGTTACTTTTAGTCTCCACACTGATATTTTAGATGATTACCTTTCAAATTTTAAATATGAGATCTACTTTATTGAAATAGCATGGTACAAACTAATTGCAGGTTTCATTGTGCGTGTGTGTGTGTGACATAAAAAGCACACTGACTGGAAACCTGATGGTTTGAGAGAGATGCTTCCAGAATATCACACTAGAAATTGTAAGAGACCTGTGAAAATATATGGTTATATTTACAAAACCCCAAACAATGTAATTGGATGCTGCTGCCAAGAATGTTGAAAACTCCTCAGATCTTTTCTGTGAGGCTGAAACTTTCTTTGTCCTGGACGACAGATACGCTCAAGGAGAGAAGAGGTGTGGGGCTTCCCATCAGGGAGACCTTTGTCTCAGATTGAAGCATGGGAAGCACAGTAGCAGAGATAAAAAGGATAGTGTTGCAATTAAAACCCTAGACTGTGGCTCAGGGTTCAATTCACAGTTTGGCCACAGGAATTAGGCAAATCATTTAATCTCTCTGGGCCTGACCTCTGTCAAAATAGGTGATGATAATATTCCCTTTCTTCCACCATTTGTCTGTTTAGACTGGATGCTCTTTGAGGCCAGGATAGTGTCTTACCATGAGTAAGTTAGTGTTTGTATATTTTTATAGCACGGAAACATGAGATCCCTTTTTCTAACTTTGGTACCTTCAAATTAATTGCCTAAAACTCTCATCAAAAGGTCCTCAAATCAGCATGTCTGTCTCCTAAAAATTGGACCTATCTGTACTCTTAGGCCCTTTCATCTGCATTTTATGATACCTACCTTTAAACACCCATATTTGAATACTGAAGAAAACAAACAGAGCAAGTTAATGTCAAGCCTCACTAAAAAGTGTGGGGGAGAGTGGAAATCAATGCTCCCCAGATGAAAAAGGACGTGGGGAGGGAGAATGTGATTTTCCAGTTTCTAAGAGGCTGTCTTTGTTACAGACAATAGAGAGTGAACCTGCAAAAAGAGCAGCGCTTAAAAATGTCCTGCTAATCCCCAGGGTGCTCATTGTGTTTCAGAACTTAATTGTAGGAACACACGAAACTCAGCGATGAAGATTGTTCTCATCATTACAATCGACTCCCGTTTTACGTGCTGCAAGGTTGCAGCCAAAAGATTTGTTGCTGTTTGCTGTAACCCAGCAGAAAAATCCAACAGAGATATATTTGATCTTTGTTGTGGGCATCTAAGCATGAGTATAACAGACGGAGAAATGATCTAGACTCAGAGGGATTCCTCTTCCTTTAGGATGTCTTAAAGGATCACTTTCTTTGTCATAAGGGTAATAGAAAGTAAATGGAGGATACTTGCCAAGTGCCAACGAGTGACATTTTTATTCTGCTCTAGAGGAAGGTGGAGTCACTCTAAAATCCTTGATGGATGAGCATGTTATCAATTCCTTCCTCAGAAGTGGAATAAAGAGCAGAATTCTATAGAGGGACGATTCCGTTGTTGACTGGAAAGTGTCTTTGTTCAGTCCTTTTAGAAGAAAAAAAAAGACAAGGGAAAGAAATCCTAGGCCCCTAGTGTTGAAAAGAGGCTTGAAAACAAAGGCAGCTAGAGTAGATTACAATGACATTTAATAGCCAAGTCACAAAGACCCTGGACTTTTATTCTATTTTCAATACGAGGGATATTATAGAACATATTGGCAGTAAACAATTATTTCCTATTAGCCCAATGGCTGGTGACTCACCTGTTTGCCCGTTTATGTCACTCAGCAAAAGCTGATCCCAGTTTTTTCAAGGAGTGACTTGTAAGTGAGTATATGTTACTTGTATTACCGTAGCCACCAGACCCCCCGAATCAGTATCAGAACCTCATTGTACCACAAACATTCTTTGTCTTGTAGAGGCCTCTCCTGGGCTGTGGGGACTACTTGAAAGGTGCCAGGTGATCCATGGACATTTGGAGACAATATGGAGATGGAGAAAGTTAGGACCAGTTGAGTCATGGTTCTCATCAAACCTTTGAAAAGGACCTTGTGTTCATGTTATGGATGGGCAGTATTTCAGCACATTTCTTCTCCCAAGTACATTTACCCTTTTCTATTGGAGACCAGCATCTCATCTGTCTTCAGTATCACACTGACCCTGCGTTATTAGTGTTTTCTTTTGTCTTAGCAAAGACTGCATTGAATGGGTGCCTGGGAGGGGAATTTATTGGCCAATAAAGCTCTTGAATATCTCACTTCTCTTACCCACCCCACTTTGCCTTCATTCCTTTTGAGCCTTTGGATGGGGCAAGTGATTATACCCATCCTTAGTGATTTGCACTGAGCTCCTGGCAATGTGTGTACGCAAAGCTGCTGTTAGCTCCCATTGCCTATTGCAAATCACACTGGAAATACTCTCTATGCACTTATTTGTATTTCTCTTACCTGCATATTTAATCTCTTGGGTAAGAAGTTCAACTTCTTGTGCAGTCCATACTCGAGAGCAAGTAGACTCACTAACAGCCTTCCTACCCACCTTACTTTCTTTTCTTTATTCATTCCTAGCTGCAGGATGTCTATGTCTAAAATGTTGGCTCAGTCGTGATTTAGTGTGGAAAGCCAACCCACAGATCAAACAGGCATAGTCCATCTCAATTTTTGTCTGCCCAGCTTGGATGAAGGTCTGATTTTTCAAAAGTATTGAGTGCCTGCCCTCTGAATCTGCCTCCTATAGGGTCTCAGGTTGGGCATCCAAAATTTTAGTGATTGAAAACAAATGGTATAGGGTTTTTGTTTTTGCTGGGGAGGGTGGGGGAGGAATCTAGATTCATGGTGGGGGTTAGAGAATGTGACTATTTGGGGATGAACCTGTCACCTGGTCCTAAAACAAAACAATATTTGTGTTTGGTTTGACACTCATCAGATGTGGCTCTAATACTATTACAAAGTAATAATCCTCTCATTTGAAATTTATCTGAATGGTAGAAATTTAATAGTTTCTTTGGAATGTGCTATTCACATTTGTCATACCACATGAATATTTAAGATGAATTCGGAGGCTGTTTAATTAGCAACGTTGTTTGGATTTGTTTTTGCTAACGTTATATAGTTTGTTTCAAAGGAGAAATGTGTTCCCTTTGTTGTGGATAATAAATAGAGAGGATTCAAAAACCATTAGTTACTTTAGCCTAATATGACAAGAGAACAGGAGGTCATTGATAGCTTTATTAAACTGACACTTTCTATACCAACCTCAAAAATAAATAAATACACAGAAGTCTGTTTCCTTACATCTCTGACAGCTTATGGAATCTCAGGTGTCAGATGGTTCTATTCTATTCTGTGTAGGTTCTTATATTGTTTCCTACATAATAATATCTGAGCACTTTCCAATTTCCATTAAACAACATGACTCACATTACCAAGGGTCATGGTGGATTCTCCATCACTGACATGTTTTTAAATCAAGATTGGATGTTTTTCTAAAAGATCTGCTGTAGGAATTATTTTGGGGAAGTTCTATGGCTGTATTATGTAGGAGGTCAGACTAGATGATCACAGTGGTCCCTTCTGGCCTTGGAACCTATGAATGTATGAAACATCTGTCACATGTGGTTTGTTCTTTCTCTCCTCAGAGAGACAACTGCGTGAATTTCACATCATCTGATTGGATAAAGCTGGATGTCATGGTACCAAAGGGCAACATGATTTAATAAATGAATACTTAGACATGCTCTGAGCCTTTTCATATCTTCAGCGATGGTTCGGTTGGAGTTGCTTGAGGCTGCTTTGAGTTGGTTTGTGCTTTATCCAAAGTGGGTAGCTGCCTTCTTAAAATACAGATTCCCCCACCTCTTTGAAAGCACTCTGCCCACTTACATGAAAATTAGCCAGGACTGTCTTTCTGTGTATCCATCTGTCTGTGATATTTCTTAGGAACCTATCACAGTGGTAGCTAAGCACCTGGCCCGAAGCCCAGAGGAGTCAGTGGAAAGACTTCCCACTGGAATCAATCTGCTTTGGATCAGGCCTGAAGTGCTGGAAGTTTAGTAAAGTGGCTGCTCACTCCCGTTTTGACCTGCAATAGGAGACCAGCCGTCACTGATGCTCCCATCTCTGAACTGCCATTTAAACCTCATTTAAACCTTTCCTAAAGACTCTGTCGCTTTCTGGTTCTCAGGAGGAATTGGTCAATAATATAAAGAGGTTTAAATAAACAATCCCCCAGGCTACCCCATGCATCCTTTTTCCTCCATATCTGCTTTGTTTAGATTACATGCTATGTGGGGCAGGCACTGTCTGCATTTGTGTCTTGATCTACATTGGTCACACTGTCTGTGGCTGACAAATAAATAACAATAAACCATCCCTGTGAAAGGCAGATGGACTGCAGAGGTGAACAGAGCTACTCGGCTGCAGGGAGCCAGCTATGGGCAAAAACTTATTAACTTTCCCATTCAATCGCTCTGGCTCTGTGCGCTTAAGAGTGAAAAATACCATTGATTACAGCTCTATCAAATTAAAGCTGCTGGTAAGGCCGTGAGTGGTCAATTATTATCAACAACAAAATGCTGGAAATTGATTATTAGCTGGCACCTCTTTGTTTCCTCTGACAGCTTCCTATTTGTCTCGCTCTGAACTATGGTACCCATACAGGGGGGAATTCCCAAGGAGATACAATTGATTCAGCATCTCATGATGGGATGCAGCATGGAAGAGGAAATACTACTTATTTGTCATTCACATCACATACTCACCCACATGTGTCCTTTTTGTTTTGCTTCTAGGCCTGGCTCATTTGTCCCAACTTTGCGTGCTGCTACTAGCACAAACAACCTGCAATATGGCATCACATTGCTCTGGGGAGGCACAGGCCTGTGGGTGACCTTGGGCAAGTGACTTTCTCTCTCAGCCTTTTTATCCCCATTTTACAGATGGGAAAGTAAAAGTACAAACAGCATGTTAGGAACTGTTAGGAGGGGGATAGAAAATAAGACAGAAAATGTCATCATGCCACTGTATACATCCATGGTGCACGTACACCTTGAATACTGTGTCCAGTTCTGTTCGCCCCATCTTAGAAAGGATATAGCAGACTGGGAAAGGTTCAGAGAAGGCCACAAAGATGATCAAGGGTATGGAACGGCTTCCATACAAGGAGAGACTAACAAGATTCGGGCTGCTCATTTTAGAAAAGAGAGGACTAAGGGGAGATATGACAGAGGTCTGTAAAATTATGAATGGTTTGGAAAATGTGACTAGAGAAGTGTTATTTACCCGCTCCCAAAATACAGGGGTTTTCTGATGAAATTAACAGGCAGCAGGTTTAATACAAACAAGAGGAAGTACTTTTTCACGCAATGTACAACTATCCTGTGGGATTCATTGCCATGGGAAGTTGTGATAGCCCAAAAGTATAACTGGGTTCAAAAAAGAACTGGATAAGTTAATGGAGAATGGGTCCATAAATGGCTATTAGCCAAGGTGGTCAAGGATGCAGCACCATGCTCGGGGCGACCCTAAACCTCTGATTACCAGAAGCTGTGAGTGGAAGATTGGTGGGTCACTCCATAATAGGTCTGTTCTGTACACTCTCCATGAAGCTCTGGTATGGGCCACTGTCAGAGACAAGATACTGCAAGATGGACCGTGGTCTGACCCAGTAGGGCTCTTACATTCTTATGCATACCTCTTTTGTAAAGCTTTTTGAGATGAAAAGCACTATATGAGAGAGATATTTGCTGTCATTTTCTGTGACATCACTGTACAACAGCACACATGATGATGGGGGGCCTCCCCCCCCGCTTGGCTCAAGAAGTACAGCTTTTAAAAGTACAAAAATAGGAGTTTTCACTTCACTTATTCTCCTGTCTCTTTTGGGGGCTACTGGGCTACCTCTTGCTATATCGGATCAGACCATTGGTCTAGATCAGCGGTTCTCCAATGGTGGGTTGGGACCCCAAAGTGGGTCATGACACCATTTTAATGGGGTCACCAAGGCTGGCATTAGACTTACTGGGGATGAAGCCAAAGCCTGAGCCCCACCACCCAGGGCTGAAGCCAAAGCCTGAGGGCTTCAGTGCTGGGGAGGTTCAGGTTACAGGCCCCCTACCTGGGGCTGAAGCCCTTGTGCTTTGGCTTTGGCCCCCCTGCAAGGGGTGGTGGGGATCGGGCTTGGGCTTTGGCAGGGCTTAGGTGGGCTCAGGCTTCGGTCCCGTCATGTAGTAATTTTTGTTGTCAGAAGAGGGTCACGGTGCAATGAAGTTTGAGAACCCCTGGTCTAGATAATCCTGTGTCCTGCCTCCTGCCATGTCAAATCAAACTATTGGTCCAGCTATAATCCAGTACCAGGCCTCCTGTGCTACCATAACGGTTGTCTGGTCCGTCTATTCTGTTACTTTTGGGCTCAGTGTCTTGGGATACGTTAGTCAGGTGCGATACAGAATAAAGTTGCATTGTGTAACCAAGACACAGCACAACCTCCAAAACAGCTGGTTGTTTCCAGACTGCAGGGAATGCACAAGCACCACAGAATGTTCAAGGCCCAGTCGGATCCCCAGCTCTCTGGGTGCCGTACTCTAATGCCAGCCGTCGGCGGGGACGTGAAGAAACTTACACCCTGTGCTAGAAAAGCATCCAAGCAGCTGTACAATTGCAGCGATGCCACGCATTAGCTGTCTTTGAAGGAGAGAGGCTGCCAATCAACAATCATCAGGTATCTCTCCACTATGTTGTCTTCCCCCCCCATACACTTATCTCTCCCTAGCTAGCCTCTGTGTGAAAGGAGTTATTCAGTTAAGGAGACTGAGTGATCTGAAGATTCTCAGCTTCCTGTTGTACAAAGACTCAGGTCAAGAACCAAGTTGTCAAACTAAACAAAGAGAGGAGGGGGAGAAGAAAGGCAAGGAAAAAGCAAAGCCCCCAAAGTTCGGTAACAGCTCAGAGATTAGAATCACACAGCACAGGCTGATGGAGTCTCTTTGGGGTAAAGTCTTGGCAGGAGTGAGAGCAGCTGTACCACTGGCTGGCAGGGTTTGCAGCGACATCACCTGAAAGACAGCTCAGGGCTTCGGGGGTGAGAGAGAACATTGGAAGTGTGTCTGACACAAGGCTTCTGGCCAACCATGAAATGGGGCTGGGCAGGGGGACTGAGAAAATAAAGCAAGTTGAGTCTTTTCTACAAAAAAACTTGCATGCTCCCTTGCTGGTATATATATCCTTTGCCTTCCTTGCTTGACTATCGTGGAGATCATCAGAGCAGAATTGGCTGGCTGGAAAAGTCCGCTGTGGATACAGGAGTTATCCAATCCTGCCCTGTCAACAAAAAGAGAAAAAAATGCAGAGGCAGGATGTGCATGTCGAGGGGAGCCCCCAGGTGGAAGGCGGATTTGATGAGAGACACTAGCCTGAATGCACTGAAGCCAGATGGCTGGTAGTCACCCACTTCCTTATTTCACTGAATTGACAGAGAAGCTTTCTTTTCCTCGGCTGGGCTTCAAACACCTATTGCAGCACTAACCGGAGCAAAAGAGCAGTCTTGCTACCGCTCAGGAAGACATTTGGTATTCAAAGGAAAACTGCATCAAACAACCACACAAGGGGTGTGGAGCTCTGAGACATGATGCCAGGCTGGTCTAGTAGGCAAACTTGAGTGAACCCAGGCCAATTCAGGTTCCTGTTAAAATCATGCCAAATCCAGTGTGTTCCAGTGGGTTCATTCCAACCGGAGATGTGAGGAATGGAACCTGGATTGGTCAGAAAAAGGAGAAAACACCCCACCAAACTGCAGGTGTTTGCCCCAGACAGCTCTGCTTTCAATTCAATTACTTCCTCTTGGAGTTAGTTGACTTGAAAAGCACGTCTTGAAGCTGCCCCTCCATCCGCAGGACTCGTATTCAATTCAAGAGCAGGAAACTGAAAAGTCTTTTAACAGAGTGAAAACCCAAAGCCTCTGTTTTCTTAGTGAAATCCAGCTGCCATTAATAAAAGTTGAATTAGGGAGGGTTATTTTTTTAAGTAAAATCATTCTGTTATCTGCGTTAGCAAAAGTTAGTCATATTTGACTGGAGACGTAATATGACAAGACATGTCCTAGCTGTCAGTCAAATCACCAGGATCTAGCACATGGCATATGCACAACCTGCTAGTGTCTGCCAATGCCATCTCTTGTTTATGTGAAACTGTCACCAGCCTAGCTTCATTCCCCTACCAAAAAAAAAGAAAAAGTATCCCGGTTCTGAAGGGCATATTTCAAAGATTGCAGGGAGACATTTAGTTCATTTAGTTATGTAGAAATAAAATATGAATTTTAATGAGAAACATTAACATGAGCTCTTTAGGAATAACTACAGGACTTTATGATGAACGTATTAGAGTACTGTTCTGCCATAGGTGCCTGCCAGTCTTCATAAATCAGCTCAAACAAGTTAATTCTTCATAAAGGAAGATGAATCTGAATTTCAGGCATGGATGAATGGCTACATAATAGAGGGAAGATAATTTAGTGCACACAGGCCTGGGCAGATGGGGGGAGTAGGACGATGTAGGACATATTGATCCCTGGAATAACCCAAAGGAAGTCAGCAAGCCAGCTCCTCAGTTGGTGTAACTCGGTGGTCAATGGAGCGATGCTGATTTGCACCAGCTAAGAACCTGGCCCAGCAGTGAAGCTATACTGATTTACCCCAACTGAGCCTCTGTTTTACTAATGGCGTTACAACACAAGCGATGCATTTGGCCCTTTATGTCTACATTTCACAGGGAGACCACCCACATATTTCCTTAGCTCCGCATTCCTGCTGGTTTGCACTCACGCACCATTTTGCTTTGAATTGGAAGGTTTCCTTAATCTCCAAGTGAAGCTCGGTTGCAGCCACTGAGTTTCATGTGGAAACCATGAATTTTCTAGAATTTCAGTGCGAAACCACAATTCAGCCCAAGGTTTGCTCCAGAACTGGGCATAGGTTTGTTTGAAAGCTTTCTGAACCTTAACAAATCCTTTGCCAAAGCAACTCGCACTGGGGTTTGAGTTTGCAATAAAACTTGACGTCGGGCACGTGTCCCGTGATTCTGGATTTTCACTGTGAGGAACTCGTGCAGCTTTGCTTGTGCTACTCTTGAGTAATCCCTTCCTGTTTCTGAAAGTCAGGGAATCAGAGAATTCAGACGCTTATTAGATCATATCTGGACCTTCTCCCTGATAGTGCAGGATTGTTCCTTACTGTGTATTTATCAGTACAGGTGGGCACAATAGCTTCTTCACCAAAAAATGCAGTTTCAGGTCAACAGAATCTGTTTGCACCACCCCAGGAGGTGCTGTGAGTCAGAGATGCCCCCTCCCCCCAAGTAAGAATTCCTATCCTGCTTCCCCTTTTCTGCAGGGTGATAGTAATTGGCTGAGGATTTATACCAGCACCCTCCTGGCCCCCATTCTGGTTCAGCTTTGCAGGCCAGCACGATGTAAAGGTGAGACAGAGCCAATGTTCTGCCATTCTCTGACCTTCTTTGTCCCTTTCCTTCTAGCTGCTCTGAATGAGGAGGGATGTAAGCAGATGTTGTACGCCCAGCCCAAGCTCCAACCAGGTCCAGGTCTGTCTCGACTGCCCTGCAGTTACACTCTAGCCCTTATGCTTTATATCAGGTTTTGACAGGACTTTGTCCTAATGTCCATATTTTACATTAAAGCCAAATGCTATTAATCTGCACAAGCCAAAGGGGTGTGTGTCTGAGCGGCCCCAGACCACGCTTTGATAGGACAGTCTTGTTAGAAACCCGTGGGACGTTCAGGAGCTTGACTTTTCCCTGTCTCGAGACACCGCTTGTTGCTCTCTGTGCTTCCTTGGGACCTTGTTTCCTAAGTCTTTTGCAGAGACTTTTGATGAATGTCTTTATTACAGATCGAGTTATTGTAGCGTGTTGGTCCCAAGACATGAGACAGACAAGGTGGGTGAGGAAATATCTTTTATTGCACCAACTTGTGTTGGTGAGAGAGACAAGCTTTTGAGCTACACAGAGCTAACTACTTATGCTAAACAATCTCTTCCACCTTGTATTTAGCTGTGACACTGAGTACCTTTCTCAGACCTGAAGAAGAAATCCGTGTAGCTCTAAAGCTTGTCTCTTTCACCAGCAAAGCTTGGTCCAACAAAAGATATCACCTCACCCACTTGATCTGTTTATTACAAGGAGACCTGATGACTGCAATGGTCTCTGAACTGGACATCCTGCTATGACCAAACCTCCTGAGACCCTAGAAGCTAGTCTTCATACAGGGGCCAGGTTAGTCAGTCCTGTCACTGCTGCATTATGCTCTTTACATATGCTAGTAATTTAGCTTCAAGACTGTGGGCCACACATCAACCACCTTTGAGCTGGTCCCATTCTATTTGTCTGAGTCTCTTACGTGACCCATCCCTTCCCCACGCCAGCCGCATCCTTGAGACTCTCTGATTCTGGTCTTCTTTTTAGTTCCGAAGAGCAGATGTAAATCTGTTAACGCTGGATCCAGTACCCATTGCAGTCAATGGGAAATTATTTCAGTGAATATTGGATCAGCCCTTGAGAGACAAGGGGTAATATTTTCAAAAGCTCTTACGTGACTTGGACTCCGAAGTCCCATTTTCAAAAGCGACTTGGACACCTAGAAGCCTGAGATCCATTGACTTTCATACTTGGGCTCCTGAGTGGCTAAGTTGCTTTTTGGAAATGGGACTTAGGCTCCTAAATTACTTAGACACTTCTGAAAATGTTACCCCAGGCCCCTATTCATTATTATTATTATTTAATATTAATACATAGATGTGAATGGCCATTTATCTAAGGTCTGTTCCAGTGCCCATTGATATCAGTGGAAGGAGTCTCATTGATTTCCTTTGAATCAGAGAAGTAGTGAATGATGACAGAGTCCTGGTCCCACAGAGCTTGCAGTCTAAAATGAGAACACTGCAGACATATAATATATGGGATGTAAACATCAGGTAAGGGGGAAAGATGGAGGAAAGGAACTTAAAAAAAAATCCTATACAATAACTGAGAGATTAGGGATGAAACCAATAGGATTGCATACAAATTATTAAAAAAACTATAGAATTTAATAGCTAAAGAGACACTTTCTACAGAATTTTTGAAACATCCTATAGAATTGAGTAGATGGTAATACTTCTTGTTATTTATCACTTGTATTACTCTAATACCCAGAGGCTCCGGCCAGCAGCAAGACTCCACTGTGCTAGCTGCTGTATACACAATGTGAAGGACAGTCTTTGCCTCAGAGAGCTTGCAGTTGACCCAGACATGATGGACTAAGGGTGGGAGGGGAAACTGAGGCACCGAAGAGTGAAGGTGTCACAGCAGGTCGGTGGAAAACCAGATCTAAACCCCAAGTCTCCTGTCTCCCAGTCCAGTGCCAAGGCCTTTAGGCAATGTTGTCCCCTACCCTTAGAATTCCGTAGTATGGTTAATAAGAAACTCCTATAGCAATGTTATCATACTCTGTCCAACTCCATAGGCGTTTAAGAGTCACAGGTCTGGGTGCTTTCGATTGACTTCAATGGACTTTGGATAGGCTTGTCAGTTTCCCAAGTGTGTGTGTGTGTGTGTAAAGTGCCTACCACAACTCTGCTGACTGGGGCCTCTGGACACGACTGCGGCATTGAATACTGCTCTCAATAAGGCTCTGAGTTGGCTAAGGTGGTGCAGTGTGAAGCTTCGTGTTGATTGTGGTAGCAGTGGGTGGCTGATACTCTTTTTTATGATTCGGATGATTTTCTGTATCTATTTATTTTCATTGCATTATGCTCCTCCTGGCCGTCAGCACTTGCGCCACTAGCTCCTGGGGATGCTCCGTCACTAAAGCCTGTTTAAGAGGCAGCTTAAATGTTTCCTTTAGAACGTAGCTTGCTGCCAAGCTGTGCTGCAGTTTCTGTTGTTGATTTTATTGATATTATTGACTTTTTCATGGGGCACGTTGGGATGTTTGCATGATAATGTGCACGCGCTTTATACAGTGCTTTGTGTTGCACAGTGTTTAACTCACACCCACCTCCAGCCAGAACACCACATTTTATTAGGGCATTTTTGTCGTAGCTGTTGCTCTTTGCTTTTATGATAAAATATGTAATACAATCATCACCCTTGCCTCCCCACTGAGTTTTACAGTGGCTACCAAGTTAGGGAAAATAATGGTGCATCATCTGAGCACTTCAGGTTAGTAACAGAACGTGTATAGGACAAAAAGGCACCGCCCCATTTTATAATGCCATTGCACAGGATGGACACCATAAGGTTGCATCGCCCGGAGGCGATGCAATGACACCCCATGAACATAGAGGCACCTAAAAGTTGATTATTCCTGGATCAGGCCTTTATGTGCCAGCTTGTGTCTTGCATGATGGAAGGTGATTAAAAAGAGATTGGGAAATCAGATTAAAAAAAATTATAACATCAGGTTTAAGATTTCAGTGGTTTCGGAGTGCCTAAAGTAAACTTCACTGAACCCAGATCAGAGACTATCTTTGGATTTGCTCACCTCTTGGTCATGTAATTGAATTTATTTATGTATCGGGACATCTATTGTTAAATGATGGAGCACGTGAGAGTCATCTCTGCAACATGAAAGCAGAAATACTAAACAAAGGCCAGCCTATCCTTCTAGATTAACTAACTGCATCTTCAGTGACTAGCATTTTTACACAGCCCCTGTGCTGGGTCCAGAATAAGGGACATGACTCTTGCTGTGTGGTGTTGGCACTGTGTCACACCCCAGTGAACATGGGCAGGGAGACGACGAGAGGCATCATTCACCGATGCTGCCCAGGAGCCTTTTGAATGGGATAATTCACTGATCATCATGTGAAGACTGACATTTGTTTACACCGACACTAGCTGGTCTATACACCCCATCACAACCAGAGCAGTCAGCATAAAATAGTGACCACCAGAGCCCATACAAATCACTGATGCCAGGCCAGCTGGTATAAAACTATGACATCAACCAGTCCATCTAAAACACTGACATAAGCCTGGTATTTAAACATGCACTAATACCAAGCTAGTCTGTATACAACTGTTCTTTAACCAACAGGCTGGTCTATATAAAGCATTGATATTAGGCTGGCTGATATAAACTACCGAAACCAGACCAGTCAACGTAAAGCAGTGACATCAGGCCAACAACATGCTGGACAAAGGTTTAGTTGGGAGTGTGAGTGTAGTTTCACTGTGTGGGTGGGTGAGTGAAGGTTCAGTTCATTAGAGTTCTAATTTTTTCCCTGAAACATTTCTCGTCCACCTATACTTCTTGAGTGTCACTTTTAACATAACATTACAGTAGTGTCCAAGTTAGAGCTTTGTAATGTTAATAACACAGCAAACTCTCTCTCTCTCTCACTCACACACACACACACAATATTTCCATGTGGGGTGAGTAGTGGCATGCTACTTTCTGTAAATACAACAGGATCGATTGTTTTCTATACTCACACTTAGACCCCATCCTAGGCAGTAATATTTTAAAGTTGATTGGATCTTAAAATTGCAAAAGGCCTCTGGTGGCATGACTTTAGCTGGCATTATCAGCTCAGCCCTTGTCTTACAAAGCAATCTCCTACTGAATCGCTCAGCATTCTCTCATCCTTCAAAAACTTGCAGCAAGAAAATCGCTGAGTTCTTAGCAGCTCACTAAGACTCAGGTGATGGTGAAGAATGAGGCTGCATATCATCACACGTGTGACCTTGGGAGAACTGAACATTGTCCTTGGGGCTCAGAGCACCTACCTGGTGGGTTTTTATTTTTTTATCCAGGCTGGTTGACAGTGTCATTCTTCAATATGAAAAACACTTCGATGGAAAAGAATTGGGGAAGTGTGACACAGAGGATGAAATAATTGCCGAGCACATCCGGACCGGGAGGCGGTAACAGGCAAGCCTGTGCTGCAGAGGGTTTCGGGGCGCTGCGGTATTAACCAGATGCTTCGGGGATGTTGTTGACATATTGTGGCACTTCTAGTCATTGAGGCCACCTTGCCAAGGCCCCAGAGGTGAAGCGAAGGCCCAAACAGAGAGAGATGGAGTCTGAGCCCAAGCCCACTAAAGCCAGCAGAATGACTCTCATCGACTCCGAATCAGGCCCAAAGTGAGCGAAGGAGACCACTCCCCCCCAACCTTCATTTTCTTAGGCTAAACAAGCCAAGGTCTCTTAGTCATCTTCATAAAATAGAACCTCTATTTCTCTGATCATCCTAGTAGCCTTTCTCTGTACCTGTTCCATGTGAATTGCACATACTATCCCAGATGAGGTCTTTCCAGTGCTTTGTACAATGGCATTAATACTTCCCTATCTTGACTGGAAATACCTGGCTTGATACATCCAAGGATTGCATTTGCCTTTTTCACAGCCACATCATATCGGTGGCTCATAGTCTTCCTGTGATTGACCAACTTGGCCAGATCTTTTTCTTCTTCTGTTTCCAACATGATGAATCGCCAGCTTATAGCACAAATTCTTGTTAATAGTCCCTAAGTGCATGACCTTGCCTTTTGTATTATTAAATTTCGCCCAATTTCTGTTACTCCAATCCTCAAAGTTAGCCAATTCTTCCCATACAATATTCTGATCCTCCTTTGTATTGACGATGCCTCCCAGTTTTGTGTCATCAGCAAATTTCACTAGCACACTCCTAATTTTTGTGCCAACATCATTAATGAAAATGTTAAATAAAATCAGTCCCACCATCGGTCCTTGAAGAACTGCACTAGTAACCTCCCTGCAGCCCTACAGTTCTCCTTTCAGCACAACCCACTGCCAATCTCCCCTTTAGCTAGATCCTTACATACCTTACAATTCCTGCACTAATCCCAACTTCTCCAATTTAACTAACAATTTCCCATATGGTACCACATCAAATGCTTTACTCAAATCCATATAGATTAGATTGACTGCATTTTCCTTGTCTAAAAAATCAGTTAGCTTATCAAAGAAAGATATAAGATTAGTGTGGCGCTATTTACTGTTGGTAAATCATTGGTGCATTTTATCCCATTTTCCATTTACTTCCATGTTTTTAATTAGTCTTTCCTTCAAAATTCGTTCTAATGCCTTGCATGCTAGTGCAGTCTGACTAATGGATCTACAGTTGTTTGGATTAGTTTTTCTGCTATCTTTCTTAAATACAGGTATTCCATTTGCTATTCTCTGGTCATACAGTAGCACCCCCAATTTGATAGATTTATTATAAATCTTTGATACTGGACCTGTAATTTCATGTGCCAGTTCTTTCAATATTCCCCTTTACTTGAATACATTAAGCTCTTTGAATTTTGCTTCCACCTCAGATGTGGTCATTTCCATTTCTATACACTCAGTCCCATTAGCCATCCTGCCTTTGCCTGCATGCTCTACATTATCATCCTTATCAAAAACTGAGGCATGAGACAACAACCATTAGAGATTCTAAAATGTTACTCTGTAGGTGGAAGCTGGTAATGATGTGAAATAGCTTTATATAACAAGGAAGCTGTTTGCCAAAGAATTTGTTCCTTGATTCAGCAGTTTGGTACCTGCAGAGTCAGACTCAGGCTTATCATGTCTAATTATGGAAGCTAAGTTTATGTGTGCACTATTGTCTCTCTCTCTATTCCTTTTTCGAACAGATACACAGGCATTTTGCTACATTGCCAATTCAGATCTGCCTTTTTGCTGCTCCAAATCTTTGTCACATTTTATTCACAAGCAATTTTGCCATCCTGTTGGACCAAACTCCAGCCGAGTCAGCAAGAAAATGGGACAGAGGCACAGAAGATGGTCAGTGAAGTGGGACAGGTACAAGTTTTTCTGAACCTCTGACAACATGCCGATGTTGGGCGGCAGCTACATCCTCGGAAGAAAGATCTTGAAATCCCACTTCCCATGTGCTGTGTTTCCTATTTCCAGAAAGCAATGATCAGCAAATCCTGGAGAGTTTAATTGCTGATATTTATCTGAACCTCTCTGTGCTAGAAATGAGAGTTTTCTATCCTCTAACAATGAGGCATTAGAAAGAAACTTTGCCTATGGGCAGGTTAGTCCATAGTTGTCCAATTGGAGAACACTTTCACTTTTTACATGAAGAAGAGATTTCTGAGAGCAGATGGATCATTACGGTAGCAGAAGTCGTCCGAATGAGAGCTTATGGTTGGAATCTTGACAAATTCAGACTAGAAATAAAGTGCATATTCTTTAAAGAGGGTACCATTTACCTAGCCACGTGGGTAGGTGGGTAGATTCTCATCTCTTGATGCAGAAATTATTGACTGAGATTCTCTGGCCTGTGTGTGGTACAAGAGGTCAGATTAGATGATCACCGTGGTTCTTTTTGGTGTAAAAAAACCAAAAAACAAACAACCCCCTCTCCCCCCAAAAAAACTATGCATCTTCCTCTGAAGCATCGGTGATGGCTGGTATTAGGCACAGGGTACACAGCTGCTATGATGCACTGTGGCTATCCCTATGTTTCAGAAATCTCTGGAGCTGGGCAAATAAAATACTAGTGACTCCTTTAAAAACCATTATTTGAGAAAAAAATCATGGCTATACACAAATATTCACCAGTTATTTTCTCAGCTCTGCCAACTGGGTAATAACTGAAGGATTTAAAAAATTAAAAGGAACTCAAATTTTGTGAATTTTTATTGCCCAGCTCTAGGAATCTCAACCAAATTCCCCATATTCCAGGTTCTAACATGGGTAAAAAGGAGGAAGTAGAAAGGGAGGGGAAAATGTAAAGTGGAAAGAAAAGGTAAACCAAGCGCTTTAGAACATTCACAAAGCCCCTGGGCTTTGGTTGGGGGGTTTGAGGCAGACCCCATTTGTTATAAAAGACAGGGAATGGCTAACATACACACATATGAGGCCTGATCGGAAAACCCTGTGTGCAATGCATGACATGCCCACAAGGGACTGACAGATCCCGGATGACTGTGTTGGGGCTTTCATGGAGTTCGTGTGTGGCCAAGATATGCGCCACATGCAAGAAACAGAATGAATGCAATTTAGTTTTAATATCACGGAGTAACTTCCTAATTAAAGGTGAGGACAAAGCATGGTCCTTGGGCCAGCCCTTTAAATTCTTTTCATGTGACCTGTAGAGCCAACTTTAATATGATCAAAAAGAAGAACAGGAGTACTTGTGGCACCTTAGAGACTAACAAATTTATTAGAGCATAAGCTTTCATGGACTACAGCCCACTTCTTCGGATGCATATAGAATGGAACATATAATGAGGAGATATATATACACACATACAGAGAGCATAAACAGGTGGGAGTTGTCTTACCAACTCTGAGAGGCCAATTAATTAAGAGAAAAAAAACTTTTGAAGTGATAATCAAGCTAGCCGAGTACAGACAGTGTGATAAGAAGTGTGAGAGTACTTACAAGGGGAGATAGAGTCAACGTTTGTAATGGCTCAGCCATTCCCAGTCCTTATTCAAACCGGAGTTGATTGTGTCTAGTTTGCATATCAATTCTAGCTCTGCAGTCTCTCTTTGGAGTCTGTTTTTGAAGTTTTTCTGTTGTAATATAGCCACCCGCAGGTCTGTCACTGAATGACCAGACAGGTTAAAGTGTTCTCCCACTGGTTTTTGAGTATTATGATTCCTGATGTCAGATTTGTGTCCATTAATTCTTTTGCGTAGAGACTGTCCGGTTTGGCCAATGTACATGGCAGAGGGGCATTGCTGGCACATGATGGCATATATCACATTGGTAGATGTGCAGGTGAACGAGCCCCTGATGGTATGGCTGATGTGATTAGGTCCTATGATGATGTCACTTGAATAGATATGTGGACAGAGTTGGCATCGGGGTTTGTTACAAGGATAGGTTCCTGGGTTAGTGGTTTTGTTCAGTGATGTGTGGTTGCTGGTGAGTATTTGCTTTAGGTTGGGGGGTTGTCTGTAAGCGAGGACAGGTCTGTCTCCCAAGATCTGTGAGAGTAAAGGATCATCTTTCAGGATAGGTTGTAGATCTCTGATGATGCGCTGGAGAGGTTTTAGTTGGGGGCTGAAGGTGACAGCTAGTGGTGTTCTGTTATTTTCTTTGTTGGGCCTGTCTTGTAGGAGGTGACTTCTGGGTACTCGTCTGGCTCTGTCAATCTGTTTTTTCACTTCAGCAGGTGGGTATTGTAGTTTTAAGAATGCTTGATAGAGATCTTGTAGGTGCTTGTCTCTATCCGAGGGATTGGAGCAAATGCGGTTATATCTTAGAGCTTGGCTGTAGACAATGGATCGTGTGGTGTGTCCTGGATGGAAGCTGGAGGCATGTAGGTAAGTGTAGCGGTCAGTAGGTTTCCGGTATAGGGTGGTATTGATGTGACCATCGCTTATTAGCACAGTAGTGTCCAGGAAATGGACCGCTTGTGTGGATTGATCTAGGCTGAGGTTGATGGTGGGATGGAAATTATTGAAATCATGGTGAAATTCCTCAAGGGCTTCTTTTCCATGGGTCCAGATGATGAAGATGTCATCAATGTAGCGCAAGTAGAGTAGGGGCGTTAGGGGACGAGAGCTAAGGAAGCGTTGTTCTAAGTCAGCCATAAAAATGTTGGCATATTGTGGGGCCATGCGGGTACCCATAGCAGTGCCGCTGACTTGAAGGTATATATTGTCCCCAAATGTGAAATAGTTGTGGGTGAGGACAAAATCACAAAGTTCAGCCACCAGGTTAGCTGTGACATTATCAGGGATACTGTTCCTGATAGCTTGTAGTCCATCTTTGTGTGGAATATTGGTGTAGAGGGCTTCTACGTCCATAGTGGCCAGGATGGTGTTTTCTGGAAGATCACCGATGGATTGTAGTTTCCTCAGGAAGTCAGTGGTGTCTCGAAGATAGCTGGGAGTGCTGGTAGCGTAGGGTCTTAGGACAGAGTCTACATAACCAGACAAGCCTGATGTTAGGGTGCCAATGCCTGAGATGATGGGGCGTCCAGGATATCCAGGTTTATGGATCTTGGGTAGCAAATAGAATATCCCTGGTCGGGGTTCTAGGCATGTGTCTGTACGGATTTGTTCCTGTGCTTTGTCAGGGAGTTTTTTTAGCAGATGGTGTAGTTTCTTTAGGTAATCCTCAGTGGGATCAGAGGATAATGGCCTGTAGAATGTGGTGTTAGAGAGCTGTCTAGCAGCCTCCTGGTCATATTCCAATTTATTCATGATGACGACAGCACCTCCTTTGTCAGCCTTTTTGATTATGATGTCAGGGTTGTTTCTGAGGCTGTAGATGGCGTTGTGTTCAGCATGGCTGAGGTTATGTGGCAAGTGATGTTGCTTTTCCACAATTTCAGCCTTTGCACGTCGACGGAAGCAATCTATGTAGAAATCCAGTCTGTTGTTTCGACCGTCCGGAGGAGTCCATGCAGAATCCTTTTTTTTGTAGTGCTGGTAGGGAGGATTCTGTGGGTTAGTATGCTGTTCAGAGGTATGTTGGAAATATTCTTTGAGTCGGAGACGTCGAAAGTAGGATTCTAGGTCACCGCAGAACTGTATCATATTCATGGGTCTGGAGGGACAAAAGGAGAGGCCCCGAGATAGGACAGACTCTTCTGCTGGGCTAAGAGTATAGCTGGAAAGATTAACAATATTGCTGGGTGGGTTAAGGGAACTACTGTTGTGGCTGCTTGTGGCATGTAGCAGTTTAGATAGTTTAGTGTCCTTTTTCCTTTGTAGAGAGGCAAAGTTTGTCTTGTAAATGGCTTGTCTAGTTTTTGTAAAGTCTATCCATGAGGAAGTTTGTGTGGAACGTTGACTCTATCTCCCCTTGTAAGTACTCTCACACTTCTTATCACACTGTCTGTACTCGGCTAGCTTGATTATCACTTCAAAAGTTTTTTTTCTCTTAATTAATTGGCCTCTCAGAGTTGGTAAGACAACTCCCACCTGTTTATGCTCTCTGTATGTGTGTATATATATCTCCTCATTATATGTTCCATTCTATATGCATCCGAAGAAGTGGGCTGTAGTCCACGAAAGCTTATGCTCTAATAAATTTGTTAGTCTCTAAGGTGCCACAAGTACTCCTGTTCTTCTTTTTGCGGATACAGACTAACACGGCTGTTACTCTGAAATTTAATATGATCAGACAGTCAGAGTAATTGTCCCAGTGCTTCATCTGGATCTGTGAGGGCTCCAGGATTCTGGAACATGCTCCCTCACCTCCTTGGTCCAATGTAGCTTGAATAGCTAGGGCACACTGCAAAAGATAGGGTGTGATAGGATTTTCAGAGAGGGCTGACGGTATATCCCCAGACAACGAAGGGCTGAAAGGGAGTTTTTAAGTGGCAGGCTGGCTGAGTTTGTTTTGAACTGATTACTTTAAAGCTGCTGGGATTTTATTCCATTATTAATAATGTTAAGGCACCTGGAGCCATGGAGCGGCATCTTCTTTTATTATTATTTAAATCTAAATAAATAAATCAGTTCAGACTGAGGTTTGCGTCTGTTCTTATTGCATCAGAACTGGTTCATTTATCCCCAGTGGAAGAAGGTGTTCTGGATTTCACATGCAGTAAGCCCTTCCTCGCCAAATAAACATCAGTCCACATTGTCCACGTGCCAGGCTAAGAGTCCATGTGCGAGTTCTCAGTAGATTGATTTGAATTTTGGCGTATTTAATGTGATTTTATAAAATCAGGTAATAAATATTGTGCAATAATAGATCTGCTTTTGCAACATCCTTTACTTATGCTTTTCACTTGAACCCTGTGAGATTGGAATTGCATGTCTGAATCTTTACCCCTTGGCTTGTAAGAATCCCCTCCCTCTCCGCACATAGTCCTAGAATATAAAATTGGGGCCATTGCTGAAGTGTCTGTGGTATCCAGGAGACTGTCAGACACCTGTGCGCCGTGTGATTATCCAAAGCAGTTGTCATACCATTCTGGTTATTAATGATATGTAATTATGTATTAAGACTCACACCAGGTAGAGCATCTCAGGGCAATTAGAACACACCTCGAATGGTGTGATAAAGAAACAAGACCAAGTGAAAAGCAACAGAGGGTCCTGTGGCACCTTTGAGACTAACAGAAGTATTGGGAGCATAAGCTTTCGTGGTTAAGAACCTCACTTCTTCAGATGCAAGACCAAGTGATTTTGTCTACCTGGGAAGTGAAATATTTGCCCCAAAATATACCTTCTGGATCATGCTATTTGTACTATAATAGGAAGGATGAAAACTCCAGTTTGTCATTGAGAGAGAAGCTGCTTCCTGGGGGAAATTTTCCTCATGTTGTTTTTAAACCTACTCAGATGCCTCCAGCTCCCACAATTGTGTTTGTGAGTGAGAAGCAGAAGTCATGAAAAGCCATCTGATCTTTAGGGAAAGTGCACCCTGAACTGGCCATTGGGCACCAGCTTTCTGATGGGTAGGATCTTTGCTTGGGGCAGCCATGGAGTTGAGGCAATGGCAGGGTTGTCGACATGCTTTGGTTCACTAGACAAGGTTGGCACAGTCAGTGGGCCCTCTTATTTTCATTCAGGAGAAAAAGAGGTAATGCATTTGTTTCATTCTTTGGGGAATCCCCAATGAGAGATGCAAAGAAATATGACCTCATAGCCGGGAGAGGGGATCTATGCTATGACATTCCGGGGTGCAAACCTGATCAGTGAGGGGCTGTCTCACCACCTGCCCTGTAACTTTGGGTGCCTCACAATGCTTTGCTGTTGTAGCTTCCAACTTGGATCACTCACAATCAGCCTGCCAGCACGCAGGTCACACCCTGAATATCTGTGTATAGCCACAGCCCTGGTCCAACAACTCTGATCCCAGCACACACCAGCCACACACTGGCTTCCAGCAGCCTTGGCTGCTACTTGCAGGGTGACCCCAACACACTCCAAGTCTCAAACCTTCCTCCAAAAACTTGTGTTCTGCACTGTCCAGCCCCTTCCTGGACAGTTCAGATAACTTAGATCCGTTGCCCTTCTAAGAGAATCAATAAACAAGATGAAATGCTTAACACTGTTCCAAGCAACATTGCTGTCCAAATTTTAGGGCAGAATCTCTCCCCAGAGTCAAATGATTTGTTCCTTTTGTCTTCTTAGGTCAAGGATGGATAGGGAGAGCTGGAAAGAATGAATATCTGGGGTGTTTTGCCCCTCACTTTTATAGTCCAGTCTCCCTTTGAAGTGGATCCTTCTGAGGGTTACCCCTCCAAGCAAAGTTTATTCAAACAGTAAAGAAAGTGGGCCCATGCTATTTGTCCTCCCCTGTGTATGCAGAAATGTAGGTTTGCCTCCTTGCTGTCTCAAGGACCTTGTTTACTACGTGTATGTAAATTGAGATAAATACACTTTCCTTTGTTTAAGATAAACCTTCTTAATCGTTCCTGCCTAATTGGGGCTATATGGGTTTGAACATGTGCTACCAACATCATTGAGGAGGAATTTGTAACTTTACATATAATATTGCTACATACATTTCACTATGATATTATTGACCAGTGAGTTTAGTTTTCAAATGATACCTCACAAGGCTTAGGTTGTACAAAGATTATTACAATAGTGTGTAGGGTGTGAATACAGGGGTGCATTCAGTCATATATGCACAGAAACGAGATCACCAAAGGAACCCCCAAGTGACCCACTGAGAACAATTGTCTTTGGCAAGATCAACTACAGGCAGGGTATAGTATGATCAGACCAATGGTCCATCTAGGATAATATTGTTTCTTCCACAGTGACCAGTACATACCTTGAGGCTTCATAGGAAGGCAAACAAATACATAATGCCCCTTGCTAATTGTGCAATGCTGGGAACACATTGCTTGCCATCCTTCATACAGATAACCTTGTGTCCTGAAGTGGGTGATTTGATAGGCTGATAAAGTAGGGCCAATCTATTCATATTAATGGTTATAACATTAGCCAGTCCTTTTAAAAGCTGCCTGAAATATTTGATTCTGTGGATTCCCGTGGCAGTAAATTCACAGGATTATTATACACTAAGCAAAGTTGAGCTGGTGAGATCGTTGAGGAGATGCTTGGTCTGGCTGCAGATGGCATCCTAAACTGCACTGGCCA
Organism: Trachemys scripta elegans; assembly: GCF_013100865.1. Taxonomy (NCBI): domain Eukaryota; kingdom Metazoa; phylum Chordata; order Testudines; family Emydidae; genus Trachemys; species Trachemys scripta. The sequence continues at coordinate 15,739,459 of NC_048318.1, read as the reverse complement.
TGCATGGTATCCCGATTTTTAAACCCTAGTGACAGCTGTCCAAAGAACAAACCCCACCATTACACTCAAGAGTTCTCAGGAGGGAGTCCAAGAACTGAACAGACCCTGGAGACTGAACTCCCCTACTAGAATGGGGGTTCTTTCAGGCCAGAGAAGTTGGCGCATGGGGAAAGCGTGTGTTTTTTGCTGGCCATGCTGTACCTGCTCTGGGGTTATATAGGTTCTTTCTCCAGGACTGCTGTGGCTGAGAGAGAAAGAACCCCAAAGTGTTCTGTAAAACCATGGCCTTTCCTGTGTCGGAGATCGCTGTGATTCCTGCAAATAGAATAAGATCAAAACACGCAGTCCTTTTGCCCCCAAGGCAGTTCCCTGCTGTCTGAGAGGGAGGACAGGAGTGCAGAGAGGAGACGAGACACAGACGCCGGTTAAGCACCGTGCTGGAGGAGAGGGGTGAAAGTCAGAGGTGATGTATTCATTTTTAAAAAGCTTGGAGATAAATTATGACAGTCTGAAATAATTCCTTAAACAAATGGTTTGAGCTTAGCTTTTTCTCTTGCTAAGCCCTTTCCAGTTTGTCATCTCTTAGCTGAAGGGGGAATGCAGACGAAGCTCCTACTAGCTCACAGATAGTATCTGTGCTACTGCCTCTAGTGGCTGTAATGTTTGCACACTTGATCTACTGTGGAACCCGCTTACATAGTCAGCTGAAACGGACACTGTCAGAATAAGACAACCGGGCTTCCCTTCACCTCAGCATGGTCATTGCTAACAGCTGCCGTGGAATGGGTTTGATTCAGAATGTTCCAAGGATTGTGGTTTGCTCCACCATCATGTTCCGGCAAAGTATTTTAGCCAAAAGCACGTCCCACAAAACTGTTACTCTGCCCCGTACAAACTGATACACACACAGGCGGGGAAGCATGCTCTAGCCTATTCAATAGGAAACCCAAATCCTGTTCTGCTACAGACATCCCGGAGTGACCCTGGGCAAGTCACTGAGCCGTTCTGAGCCTCAGTGCCCCTCTGTAAATGGGGATAATAGCCTTGCCCTGTCTCAGAGGGTTGTGAGGATAACTACATCAGGTACTACAGTAATGGGGGCTCCCTTGGTAGCTAGGACATACAGATGTAAAGACTGGTCAGGGTGTGTTACTCGCCCCCTCTGTGCCCAAGCCACAGGGATGTGGGTCTGTTACAGCGCTCAGCTCGAGATCCTGGATCTTTAGCTCAAGCTGTAGGCACTCGGGCTATTAGCCCTGTGGATTCCCAGTGTTTGCAATGACGGCAGCTGTCTCTCACTCTCACACCAGAAAACCCCAGGGTCCTAGGTGACACGTCCACATGAGAGAAACAGACGACTTTGCTGAGGTTCTTCTGGGGTTTGTGTCTAGCTGAGGTAAGATCCACATGCAAGAAGAGCGAATGCATATTTATTTTTAATATCACAAAGTAACTTCCTAATTAAAGGAGAGACCAAGGCAAGGTCCTTGAGACAGCTCTTTAAGTGTTGCAACGGGGCCTGTGGAGCCACTTTTAATATGGCCAGGCAGCCATCAGCGACAAAAGCATGCAATGCTCCATTCGGATCTGAGCTGCTCATGTGAGGTCCTCTGACCTTCGCACAGCTCCTGTGCTTCGTGTCCTCTGTCCTCAATAGCCAATCAGCAGCCAGGATTACACCAATGTTCTGAAAGCCCCTCCTTTTACCGAGAACGTTGTCACTTAGTGCAGCTCTCGAGATGGAAGCGGAGGGAATTCTGATTGGCTGGGGAGGAGTTTGCCCCCTGGTGGTGGGGTATTCCCTTGCAATGGAGCCACGTAGAGGAGAGGTTTTGTCCGTCTGAATTTCCTGGCCAAAGAGCTTCAGATATGGCTAGATCCCGAGCCCCTTTAACTCCCACTGACTTCAGTGAGGGTTCAGGATGCTTAGTGACTTGCAGGAATTCCCAGCCTGTTGGAGGATGGAGCCCATGAGCAGAGGCTAGAGACTGAGTAGACAGTGGATACTGAAATTCCCTAGTGGGGTGAGGCCTGGTGGACAGAAACCTGTACTGCCAGGACCCAAGTTGTGCCATTCTCCAAGAATGTTTCAGGTCACCCCCTTCCACAAGCTAGGCAGTCACTTCATTTTCTTTGTAATGGTTGTAAAGGGAAGCAGTGGAAGTAGCTTTGTTTGTGCTGTTCGTCCCCTGCAAACCTCCTGGGCACGCGCACGAAGCAGGGGCCCTGAACTCCTTTCATGAATGCCAACAGTGGAGCAGCTCTCCCCGGCACAGAACTGAGGGAAGCTTGTTCTTCACGTACAGAGCGTATCCTGGAACAAACACAGATGGCTGAGGGGGACTGTTCAGCAAACCAGCCATTGGTGGAGATGTGTAAGAAAGAGCTAAGAACAGGTCCTGGAGGTGCTGTTTTGAATCTACAGTGCTAGGAAACTCTGTGTAAACATGCTTCCCATCCATTATTAAGTGTCTGAGTTTCATTAAATATTGAAGTTGCGTGCTTGTGAAGATGGAGGAGATAAAGAGAAGTGGGGGTTTTTTTATTGTCCATCACATTCTGATTACGATGGGTGTGAGAACAAGTTCTGAGCCTTTCCAGAGGAACTGGAGACTTTCCTGCTCTCACCATCTCCAGCGAGGTGGGAGACACATGGAAAAAACTTGAGCCAAACACTGGCCTGCAAAGGGACTCTTACTAAAGAGTTTGAAACATAGGGCAAAACCAGGATCTGGCTGAGGGTCTGTCCCCACTAGGAAAGGGTCGGTGTGAACGTGTGAAGCTTGCACTGCTGCTGCCGTGCTGGGGATACAGATATCTATCCAGAACCTTGCACTCAATAAAAGGACAAGAGAGCCTTGTAAAGGATCACTAAGGGTTTCTGTCTCCCTCTGGCAGTTTCCAGGTATAGTAGGGACCATCCTCTTTCACCTTCTACAGGCCCTACGCTGGTCTTAGCCTCACCTTAACACGTTTGCACAAACACGCTACTCACTCCAAAGAGGCATCAAGAGCAGCAGAAATGGAGAGCGTCTGGTGGCAAGGTGACTCAATATGGGCTGAGGATCTAGTCCGTTCAAGAGTCTGCTCTTGAACCGGCACACAGAGTTGCAAAGCTCACATGCAGAGGGAACAATGCGCCATGTCTGTCACTCTCAGGCGGAGTTCTGCTGTTCTGCTAGTGCAAATTGAGCATGAGGATTTCATCCCTCAGTGCCAATCCATTCTATTGGCTTTTATGCACATTTTGTTCCATGGTTCAGGATTTAGAGAGCAAGATCTGGATACAGCATCTCTCTAGTAACTGGGAAAGATCCTAGCTCTGACCAAAAGCACTTCACATGGACACCCCGATTGCAGCCCAGAAGAATAGTAAGTCTGCATTACACCTCCGGACAAAAAAGTTGTTAGCTGAATAGTCAATCCTTGCATATTAATTCCAGCCACGCAATTCTCTGGGGCACCATAATCTCATTCTAAACATCCATCTCTTCACAGGCCCGTGGGCTGGGAGTGATGCATCTTTCCCCAGAAGCTCATTGATCTAATTTTCTTGGTTCTTCCCCCCCGCCTCATCTCTTCCTGATGTTATAAGACTCGCCACAAAGCTGATCCCCACATGGAATAGACGTTATGATCATGTAAAGATGGGGGTGGGGGGTGCAGAGACCAAAGGTCAGGACTGTAGGATCCTGCTCTGGGATTGGGGCTCCTAGGTGTGATTGTAATATAAATAAATAACAATAATCTTCCATTTAGGCAACAGACGCCCTGGATTGCAGGCTGTGGTCAGCATCAGTCTCTGTTACTGTTGTGCTAAAGCTCTGTAATGTTCAAATAAATCTAAAGTAACTGTTAATCACATGCTCCCCATGCCTAAATAAGGAGACCAACACGACCTCTTACTGGCCAAAGAGCACTGATCCATCTCCCAAGCTCCAAGGGGCTTGATTCCCACTATGGCTGCTCAGGTGTTGTGCTGCAGTTAAACTCTTGAAACTACAGTGACCGCAGACCGTGCTTGGAGATGCCATGGCAATAAGCGCTGTATAAATGTATTGTTGTTGTTATTTACTATTGACATTGCGCGAATGTCCAGAGGCCACTGGTCAGTGATCACCTGGCTCCTTTGTGCTGGGTGCTGTACACCTGGATGATGAAAGGAGAGTCGAAGATGGTATGAAAACTGTAGATACATGCATGAAAGGCAGCACAGCCAGGGTGGGAGAGCTGAGCAGAAATGGAATTTTGCACAAGCAGCATCAGGAAACAAACGCTGAGACATCTGTCTCCTTCATCGACACAAGCCTGAAACCTCAGGCTGGCTCTCTCTGTGTGACAAACACTCGTGCGCATGCACACACTCACTGTCACAGCGGCTCTCTCTGTTTTGCAAACATGGGACAAAATGATATTCATTTCTGTAGGAGATTCTCATTCCATTTGAAAACCAGGGATTATACCTGTAAAGATAATACCTGCCTTTAATACCTCCGTTTGGGCCCAGGAATTCTGCCTTCTAATATAACTACCAAATAGAAACCTCTGGCCTATAAATGAGTTTCAATCCCAGCTTTGCGGAGCTGGCTCCTAAAAGCAGCTTTTCTTCTCCCTCTCGGTGGCTTCCGAGCTCTTTGTGTTTGGGAGACACCTCAAGACCAACTACAGCAGCAGCAGCAGCAAGCCCATTGGAGCGCCTGCTGCTCCGGGCGTAAGGCATCGTTTGGTTGTTGTTGTTTTTGGGCTCAGCTTGTGTGTGGTGGTTAGAATCTCATCGAACCACGCAGGGCCAATGTACAGAGGTGTTTAAAGATACGACTCGCAGGTAAAATCTTACAGCCTTTACGCGTCCCGTAAATGGGCTCATGTATTTTTCGTGAGGGATCTGTTGATATGCTGTATACTCTGCGCTCTCTCTAACCCTGACCTCGGGAGCTCCGCGGCGGTGTGCTTTAAGAGCTGCAGTTATAATATGGTTAATGTTGATTGGGGATTGCAGAACAAACTGACTGGGGAAACTCTTAATCTCTGTCAACCAACTGCGCCCTGACCTTTTTCAGGGAAAGATAAAGATACCCCATCTCCCATTAATTCTAATCCCTCCTTGGTATTAACACCATTCAACCACTAGTAGGTTGTTATAATGTATCTCATCAGCACCTTTGTTGTTTCTTACCCATATTTTGGCTTTTTAATCTTTCTTTGCAAATAGGTCCCTCCTTTGTTGTTGTTGTTTATTATTTGTATTGCATTAGCTATTGAGAACCCTAATCATGGATCAAGACTCTATTGTGTTAGGCGCTGTACAAATACATAACTAAAAGATGGTCCAGGTCCCCAAAGAGCCGACAGTCTAAGTATCAGATGAGAGGGGGACAAAAGAGAGACAAAGGTAACAGCTCAGGATAACAATGAAGTGATATAGAACAATAGGAATAAACAGTAGTCACATTGTCTAACCATGGTCCTCCAGCCCTGCCATATTTGTGCAGGCTGATTAAAGATCAGAAGGTTGGACGCATATCCCAGCCAATGGGGCACTGGGGCCTGTTACACAAACAAACTGATATACAGATGAGCAATCAGATCTGACGTATCCCCCGGCTAGCAAGGGCAAGGCTGCTATGTACACAGCACACAGAGGGGAACTCTGTGCGCCAGCTGATCTGGAGTATTATGTTCCATATGTGAGCGTGGTATGTCTAATACTCGGCAACCCCTGAACGTTGCATCATGTTTAATTGGCCATCAGAGCTTATTGTTTCCATAACAAACAACGTTAGCCACAGGCTGTCCCCACTGGGAGCATGTATGTGCCTATCTTGCACAGTCTGGATTAAACTGAGCAATCAAAGCCCTCGTGATCTTATTCTTCCCGTTGCTGAGCCGTGAGTCTGCTCCCTCCCGTCACTCGTGCAGGCAGACTTTGCTTGTGTGATAGCACAGAGAACCAGAATGCTTTCCCCCCCTTTGTTATCAGAGCATTATTCCGACTGAAGTGAACAATACGAATAGGTACTATAGAGCACTGGCTGATGATGAGAAGTTTCTGAGACCCACCGAGGTTCACTTCAAAGTGGCCTGTGAAAAGGTTCCACTATAATTATGAGGAGGAAATTGCTATGTAACTTAATTAATTATATATAAAAATCCTTTAAAACTACAAAAAATGAAATTGCTGCAGAGAGAGCGAGAGTGAGAGGGAGCATCTTATTGATCCTGCAGCTCAGCCCGTTAATGATGTATGATTATCTACTGAAAAGTTGCATATGGTTAGAGTTTTGAACCTGGATTTTTAAAGGGGCAGTGTTCCTCATTTTACAAGGGGAAGGCTGGGTTTCTGGTGAAGGCACTGCATTAGACTCAGGATAACTGAGTTCAGTTCTTAGCACGGTCACCAATATATCCTGTATGAACTTGGCCAAGTCACTTCATCTCTCTGTGCCTCAGTTGCCTATCTGTAAAATGGGGATAATAATGTGTCCTTGCTCGTGACTTGTCTATTTAAGTAACAAGCGCCTTGCGGCAGTGGCTGTCTTACTAAATGTCTGTGTGGCACCTGGCACAATGGGGACCTGATCTTGGTTGGGGTATCTACTTACTGCCAAAAAACAGAGAGATAATAATAATCTAGACCCTAACATTAAGTTTGTGGGTTGTTGTTTTTTTACAAAACATTCTGAATTGGGTATAATTGACATTTGACTGAAAATGTTCTCCTCTTGCTAGTTTATAACTGACTTGTCGAGCTGCTGCAGTGTTGTTTCTGCAGCCTTGAAGGACAGAGCTGTAAAAAATAATATCTCATCTGCCTGAAGCGGGGAGGGTACCGCCCCTGAAGAGGCACAGAAAATCCTTTAAACATCCTCTCCGTACTCCACCTTGCAACAAGATACAGCACATTATGAGCAACTGGAAAACTCACAGCCTCCTCTCTGCATCAATGGCAGAAACAGGCTCAGCACATGGGCAAGGCAACATAAGCTGCTGAAAATCAATACTAGGGGAGATATCCTGGCCCTCTTGGAGTCAATGGCAAATCTACCAACAGGTCCAGGATTTCACCCCAGATTTCTTATAACAAATGGTCAAGTCCTTTATCTCATTAATCTATTCCTATGTAGTAATAAATAGCTGAGAGATAAAATCCTGGATCATACAGTGTAAGTAAGGACTAGGAGACCTGTGTTCTACACCCAGCTCTGCCACTGACCATCTGAGCATCCTTGGGCAAGTCACGTCCCCGCTCTGTGCCTCAGTTTCCCCATTTGTATTATGCTACTTACCTCCTTTGTAAAGCGCTTTGAGAACTATGGATGAAAATGCTGAATAAGAGTTAGGTATTAGTATGTACCTATTTGGGATGCTTGGAACCTTGGGCACCCATCTATAGCTAGTTGAAGTCAATGGGAGTATGCCCTATATTAGAGGAAAACATAGCTGAAAAATATCTTTCCATGAAAACAGGCACCACTACTGACCAGTTGTTTGAACTTTTTATCTGTTACTTTTAGGGCCCTTGCTAGGGTATAGAGAACTCCAGTTTGGGCTGCCCACTGTTGTGTGCTATTGTAGCTTAAGTGTCCTGCATTTCCCTGTTTGCATGGTAGGATAGGGCCCTAGTGTGAGATTGAACAGCTGCTTTTCCCCTGGAAATCTAAATCAATACAATATTATATCAGATTTGTATTGAAAATCCCTTTTGTTGTTCCCTGTCCCTTAACTCTGTTTTTCAGTCTGTCTGTCTTTCCTTAGACTTTGAGCTCTACATGATATTGATATACCTTCTTATATGTTTGGAAAGCCCCTAACAAATGGCGGACATCGCTGCACAAAATAAATGTACTATTAGTATTAGTATTATAGCTGATGAACATAATTTCACCCCATAATGTACCAGGTGACTCAGCCACCAAGAGGGACCACGGTGCATCATGGGAAATGTAGTCTAGCTGGGGAATGGGGCCCAAGGCCAAGAATGAAGGTCTGAGGACCCTGGAATTACAACTCCCATGAGGCACCATGACTACTTAGACGGATGGAGAGATTAATAATGACCTGACCCAAAACAAAACATTTTATTTAGATTTTCTCAACAACAACAAAAATTCCACCAAAATTATTCTTTTCCCACAGAAATTTTGTCTGAGACAAAACCTCATTTTCCAATGGGAAAATACTTCATTCAGACTTTTCTGACCCTATTACATTTTCAGCAAGCTGCCTAGGCACTAACTCACTAATCTAACAACATAGTAACTTTCCTGGAAAAAAATGCAAATTAGGATGGCATGATACAAACTGAACAAATCAATTTCTTTCCTTGAGCCCTTCTGAGTGCCGGAAGATTAAAAGCAAACTTGCTTCATTGTTCTGATATTCTATTTTAGTGAGAATGCCAGCTTAAAATTAAGAAGCTTTGTTCATAATTTTTGCGGGGGGGGGGGGGCTGACTTGCTATTCACCCAGGCTTCTATCAAAGTATTTTAAAAGATTTAAATGCTGCTGTATCTGAGGTCAAGCCAGGTAAGTTCAGTATCTATAACTGCTCATTCCATCACGACCAGAGATTTTTGTCTCTAGCAGCCATATCATCATCTGCCGAGGTGTAGTACTTACTGTAATTTCATACAGTTCTTTAGACAGATATTGAAAAGGCATCTGGAAAAATTGATAGCATATCAAGCCAAAGATTTCATAAAAGTCATTTTCAGAATGCCCAGCTATAGGCACTGGTATCTGCTTCAGAAAAACAGGGCCATGGGTATTTCTTCTAATGTTAGAGCTCCCCCGCTAGAAATGCTTTGGGTACTACATCCAGGCTTAGAAATATTCACCTACTGGACTAGCCTGAAGGATCTGGTACAAAGGAAGGGGCAAGAATACTACATGTGTGTGAGTGTGTGTATGTGTACACAGGGTCTTGATATCTTGGCTCCACTAGCTGTTATTATAATACAAATAAAGAAGAAGACAGCTAAACAATTATAATTATTACCATTTATTTTATCAGTTTGTATTGTGGGAGCATATAGGAGCGTCAGTCATGGACCAGACCCCCATTGTATGAGGTGCTGTACAAATAGACAACAAAAAGACAGGTCCTAATCCCAAACTGCCCTTGCAGAGGACAAATGTGGCCGAGCTGAAATACCCAAGAGCCTTATAGCATGTGCTGGTTTAACATGGGATGATTTAGGAAGGAAGACAAATTCCGTGGTGTACAAAATAGAACAAATGAAATGACACCTTTTATCCTTCTTCATAGGCAAAACAAAAAAACCAGCAAAAAACCCCGCACCCGAGTGATTTTTCCACCTGAATTTTTTGAATTGGTTTTTAAGTTATTTTGGGTACCGTTCTCCCCTGTGCAGGGGGCCCGTGCAATAGCTGTGTGATACTTAATAGTGTCTAGTCTCTACTGAAACATCCTTCAGTTCTATTACTTCATCCTTTCCTTCACCCTGCCCACTCACTTCTCACACCCACCTGATCTGTCTTCCTGTTTAGACTGTAAACTGTTTGGGGCAGGGGATGACCCTTTACCCTGTACAATGGGATCCCCAACTTAGTTAAGGCATCTAAGTGCTTAGCTTTGGTCCTCCTGTACCACTGACATATCCAGCACTCCAGTTCCTCCACTGGTTATGGTCACGTGATAATTGTGGTACTTATTCCCATGTGATGCCAGTACATTCAATACCCTCTCTCACTGTCTTTTTCCAGTTCTTCCTTGGCCTTTCTCTTTCCTCCATTGGGTACCCAATTCAGTGCTTGCTTACCATCTTCCCTGTGGTGTACTTGTCCCAGTCACCTGAGCCTTCTTCCCTTGATGATATTTTCTAATATGTCCTGCTCCATCAGCTCCCTGACTCTCACATTTGTTATTTTGTCTATCCCTGAAATAGGTAATATCTTCCTCAGCCATCTGCGGTAGGCAGCCTCCAATCTCTTTTGGTTAACCGCTGTCATCGGCCAAGTCAGTTGCTCAGTACAGCAGCACGCTCAGTACATTAGCATGGCATAATCTGACCTTTAGTTTGGTGTCGAGCCCTCTTTTTGACCAGGTCTGTGTCCCAAGTGGTGTGTGCTTTTCCTAATGTCATGAAAATGTCCGTATTGCAGCCACCTTCAAATGCCATCACGCTTCCCAGATCGCAAGGTGCTCCTGCAGTAGATATGCAATAGAAATAACTAAAGTCCTTGGGTCTTCAGTGGTGCTTTGGACTGGTGCTAGCCCCCTCTGCATGGGGGTGAACTTCCTCCTTATTTCTTAAATGCTGCAACATGCTCCGGTGTGCTAAACAGCCAGGAGAATACGAGATACATAATCAAGGACAGAAAGAGAGAAAGAAAGAAGGGTAATGGGATGGGTGGCAAAATTTCTTTCATTTTATTAAGCTCTTACATACCTTTTTCCTAACTTTAAATAAATAAATAAATAAAAGCTTTTAAAAGTGCATTTTGGCCAGTTCAGGATTTTGTGACTAGGACGCTAGCTAGGTTGCCCTCGAGCTGACCCACTGCTTGCCAAGGCCAGGGTGATCTGTTGTTGCCTGTCTCAGTTACGTACTTTCTGGAGCACTGGCTCCTCTATGCCCCTGGCTCATCACTGGGTTAGTGAGTGTGCATCCACTTGGCTGGTACTGCTGAGCTAGTGCCACTCTCTGTTGTGACTCTGCGTGACATGCCTAAGAATGTTGTCCCTACCTCCAGCAAAGGCGGGTGCATTTACTCACCGCCTCCACCCTTTCCCTCAAGCTGCTGCATGGGCTAATCTGCAGCTGTCCTCCCGGTCACAGCTTCTTTCCACTTGTCGCTGACCCTCCCCACCTCCTCCTTCGTGGTGTCACTTGACATTTGCTTGTCATTCAGTACCATGCAGGACGCACGGAACACCCGCGCGGCTCCTTCAGCGCAGCAGATAAAGCACTGCTTCTGCACCCAGCAATTTATACCCATCTCGTTCACATCCATCACTCAGCAGCCAGCCTCCAGATGCAGAGTTGCCAAGGGTGAGTGATCCTTTATGTTAGAAGGAAGCACCATCTCCCTCACACTTTATGAAAAGCCCTTCCCCCCACATTTAAGTTGATCCGTATTCTTTCCACCATAGCTATATGCTTGGGGCATTTGCTTCTCCTCTCTAGCTCAATTTGTGGAAGAGGAGAGCTCCCCTCACTCTCCTTTGCAGGATTCTGGCATGAGGGAGTGTGTGCGTGTCCGTGTGTCCATCTGTCCATCCAAGAGTAGGTGCACAACCCCTGGCCAAAACAGCAGCAGAACTACACTTCATGCAGGCATTGTTCTAACAGCTTTGCAGGTATGGTGACTCCGTCATTGACCTTGTGAAAACCGAGGGGCAGATGCAAGCGTCATAATGCGCAACTACAGAGATGATGCTGATATCATGACTATCACCCCCAGGATACACTGCACAGCTGAGCAATACACAAGCTCGGGTCTCTCTCTCTAGACACCCAGGGTGTTTCCCAGTCCTTGAGGTTTTCTCAGCTGTTTCCATGGTGTTGAATTGTGACAACATGGATGACTGTGGCGTCCTTGGCTGTCTTGAGCCAAAGGAGCAGACCGAGCCTGCAGGAGGCCAAGAAAGCGATTGCGCACACAGAGCGCACACACAGCAGTAATGATGGGATGTGCAGAGAACGTGACTGAGGGTTTAGTGGTGCTTGTGTCATGTGAAATATGTTTCATTCTGATTAATTATCGAAAGATATGTGATGCATTAGAAAACACCTGGAAAGACAAACTCCCAGCCCAGAGCGGCTGAGACTCTAACTCAGACAAATGTAATACGCAGGTCCCAGATCAGATAGGCTGAGCAGCAGTGGCAAGGTCCAAGAGAAGGTTAGTTTGCAAGAGAAGCCGGGGGTAAGGAGAAGAAAGGGGGTGCTCCGTAGGTGGCTTTTTCCAGTAGGTGTTTTGAAGTCCTTCAGAGTACAGCTTTGGCTCTCCAGCGCAATGGACTAAATTCAGAGGACATGCTTGTTGCTACTCCCATGTACTTGACAAGTTGATATGGGGGCAGAGGCCTTCTCCTGGTGGGTATTTGGGCTCAGGAAGACAAACAGTGGGCAGAGAGGACAGGAAGATCTGATGTTCCAGGAGACACAGCAGTGAATGTATCAGTTCAAGGATCGCTTCCTGCCACTGGTTCATCCATGAGGCTGACTCACCTATGACCTCTGCTCCTGTGGTCAACTCACCTATGCTACCCACTCTTGCGGCCCGCTGGCCCACAACCCTATCAATTATTTATATTGCACTGTATATATCCACAGCAAGGTGCTAATTGGTTGTTGAGAGGAGGCCCCTGTCTCTAAAGGCTGACAGTCTAAAGGCATGAGCCATGACAAACAGTACAAGGCATGACAGGAACCTACACAGACCATAAAATGGACAACAGAGCTTGAGTGCTTCCCGGAATGCTGGTGAGTTAATGGACTCCCGGAGGAGATCGAGGGAGTTTCACATATAGCAGTGAGCTATTCCAGGTATATGGAGCAACATGCAAAAAAAGGCATGGAGAAGACAAAGAAATAGGAAGCCTCCTATTTGTTGCTTCAAAGAGCAAGGCTAAATACATGCTGCTGCAATCCAAGTGGTGGAAGGAAAAGCCACAGATAGGGAGAGCTCTATACTTCCCATATTGCAGCCATATGAAAAAAAGTCACAAACATCCCTCTGAGGAGCAAATGTGTACATACTGATAACCATTTCATTGGAACTGAGCGTGGTTATACCCTGGATTTCGTATGCTAGGGCTATATTCTTGCCTTGGAAGGACGTCTGTCTGTTGGCCATTAAGCAGAATTTGAGGGCTGAGACTTGGACTAAAATGCTGCAGAATGGGATAAACAGGCCGTGACTTATCCTCTAAGCCAGGAAACCTTTCCTATTTTACTTATTTATGTATCTCTCCCAGGTATTTGTAGGAGTTTAATCCAGTGCTTAATTTGTGCAAGGGCTTACCAGGGCTGAGTCCTACCACCTCTGGGCCTGGCAGTTCATAGCCCCGGCACCTCTGGGCCTGGCAGTTCGTAGCCCTGGCACCTCTGGGCTTGCTGTACCAATTATGAATGTAAAAAAATTGGTTGAGCCCCGACACCTCTTTCATTACAAATTAAGCACTGGTTTAATGATTGCAAAACCTGAGCATCAAGAACAAAGTGTACAAAGCAAGTAGTTATTTGCAATGGATTGTACTCTTGTCATCCTAGGGTTTGGCTACTTCCTTATCTCATACATTTTCCACTTCTTTCTTTTCTTCCTCTATTCTCTACCCCTTTCGCCTTCCTTCCTTGCTTTCTTCTTCAGCATCTGTTCTGCCTTCCCCCCTTTCACAGCTAACCATGGCAAGGACAAAGCATTGATGGCACTTTTAAATCTCTTCTATTTTAACTGGTGAGAAAAAGGGATACCACTCATCAGCGCTCCACGTCTTTGGAATTTAATTAGATCTAATGACCAGATAAATGGAGAATTTTGAATTGGGACCTGTGGGGAATCAGCAATGTGAAGAGGATTATGTGGTGTTATTTCCTTATTCTTGCCTCTCAATTCCATCTCTGGCGCTGCAGTTGAAGGGAAAAGCACCTGATGAGGGACGAACCATCCTCCCAGGGGTGAGAGCCAGAGAGGGAGCCCAGGTTGAAGTCACCTCAGAACTCTTCTTCCTGAGATTGAGGGAGAAGACATCCTGGGAGGGGACAGGCGGTGCCAGTCTCTGAAGAACCTTTTGCAGGTGATCCCTTGGCAGTGCTGACAATAGCTTTTGAGGAAATGATAGCCCCATGGAGAGGGTGGGTAGCTGGCCCGTCATTAGTGGGAGCTGCGATTCTAAAACAGCACATACAGTTTTGACAAGTGTGCTTTATCAAGTGTGTGCAGGATAATTTTGCACGTCCTTGTATTGTCATTTAGGGCACTTAAGGTGTCACTGAGATTTCACTATCCTAAAAGCTTATCTGTCAGTGTCAGAGAGTTATTCCAGTAAAAGGATATCATCAACAGTAACAACAGGAAAAAAAAGATTCTGAAAGATTCATATTCCAGATTCTCTGTGGCCCATTTTAAATCCCTAAGGCTGCACCCCTCCACCCACCATATAGGTAGACCCCCTCCAAAGAATGGGGGGCAGGCTAGGGGCTAGTGATGGGTTGCCAGGAAAATACCGGCAACTCTCTTACAGTTTTGAAATTTTGCCGAAATTAATTGATCTAGGGATTTTCACCCAGAGCTCTGCCATTTCTCCACCTGCTTTAACATGGAGGGTGTCATTCAAATGCCGGCAGGCTGTAGATGTGCAGTGAGGTCTTTTAAAATCATTATTGAGCTGGAGAGTCTGGACAAATAAAGGTTGCAAAGATTTTCCAGAGGGGAAATGAAAACATTGAAACTAACCAGTCTAAAGCTAACCAAGAGTGGGAAATCTGAGGATCTACTTCTCCCATCCCCTGCTCCCCTTTTACCAAGGATGACATAGCTGGGGTTATGATTTCTCATTTACACTGGTGTGACTGGGGTGACTATGGCATATTGTACCCCCTAGATACATGCACTTGAGGAGCCCCTCTCTCTAGCCACATCCCAAATCCTGGACACCCCTCTGTGCAGTCCGGAACCTGGAGGAAGGGGTAGAGAAAGGGTAGGGTTGGCTGCACATCACTCCCCGCTGGCCCCAAAGACAGAAAAGGATAATACAACTCCAGGCTGCATCATCTTTACCACATAGCCTCACTTCAGGCTGGGGAACCTACCAGGCCCCAGAGCAGGTATAGAGGCATAGGTTCTCCACACACCCAGTTTTGGGGGTGGGCTCTGCTGCCTTTGTCTTGTGTGGGAAGAAGGCGCAAACCCTGCCGCTCCAAGACATTCAGTGTTGGAAACTCAGCCAGGAGAAGCTCTTCCTTATGGCCTCCTCCTTTTGGTTTTTCCTCAAGAGGGCCAGAACCACAAGCAGTAAATGTTCCCTGAAACCCCTCTTGGCTAGAGGGAAGTGAACAAAATTAAGTACCTATAACACCTGGATACTACGGTGACTGAAAGATAGATAGATATGTATGTGGAATGTGTGGGCTGGGAGGGAGGAATGGATAATCATGCCTATCCATCTGCCTGGGAAGGCAGCCCTCTTGTACCCAATAAGAAAGATGCTTTCAAACAAAAAGTCACCCAGTCTGAGGTTACATTTAGCCGCAGGGCCTTTTTTCTAAACAGCGAGCTGGAAAACAAACCTGCTTTGTGTGGTAAACAGATTTTAATGTGCTGTTAACTATATTTATATGACTTTCTGTCCAAGGAGATGGATTTACATATGTATTAAATGGGTTTCACCCTGGTACATGACTGCCCTGCCATATTTCATTTACATTGGGGATCCGGTGGCAGCCCAGGTCATTAAAAAAACATTGTATAAACATGCATAAAATATTTGTTGCAAGCACAGAAGTGAATAAACAGGAAACGAGATGCATTGGAAGCCCAGGGGCATAATGATCCAGGGAATTCAGAGGCAGATCACTCAAGTGCCATTTGCAACTTGCAATCAATATAAATATATTTTATTTTCCTCCCCGATCACACCACGTGCTGTTTCTCACTTGGACCAAGGACTTTGACCACCTGTTTATCAATTTATGTCATCCTTGTGACCAAAATAGCTTTTGGAAGCAAAATGAGGTTCTAGTTTCTTTTTGTGGCATGAACAATAAATCTTTTGGAATAGATTCTAAGATGGTGAAAACTGATGTCGTTCCAATGAGGTCAGTGGAGCGATTTCAACTTACTCCAGCCGAAGATCCAGCTCATCATTTTTACTGCAAACCTGGGAAAACCTTGAGGTATTTTCCCCACTGAATCAGGCCTGCACTGAGCTTTCCTCTTCTCAGCACAGGAATTTCCCTGTCTTTCACCCGATGGGAAACCTGAATAGCAGAGCGATCTGGAGAGTAATCAACAAGTAAAGAAAGAACTTGTCTGAATATAGGAATGGGACATTAGCTAAGCAGTGACCCTGTACGGGACCCCTGCCTGCTGCATGGTGACCTGACACTTACAGTGATTGATGTACTGTCTGACTGTGTTCTAAGTATTTGGGAGCGATGAAGTGACCTCTTACTGTTCACACTCTGTCTCTAGTTATCTGCCAGGGGCGAGTGCTAGATTTGTGCCAGTTTGAATCTTTACATCATCTAGCAAAAGCTCTATGTGAGCTGACAGTGGGTTTTCCTGGTTAAGAGCATTGGAAGTTTCTTTAGGTTTGCAGCACAGAGATGGTGTGATGTTGTTTCAAACCAAGGTGATAACAGCAGGAGTGGCACTGAAGGATACAGGGCACAAATGTCTTCTTACTTTCATTCTGTAAAATGTCATGCACATCTATTGGTCAGAAAGTGCTTTTAATACTAGAGCTGGCAAAAAAATAGTTTGAAGCTTTTTATTTCATGAAAAATTACTTTTTTTCCAATTTTATTTAAAAAATATCTCTTGGGAAATAGTCTGTTTTTTTTATTTAAAAAAAAACCCCCCACAAATCAAACCCTCACCCAAATTTTGAATTTTCAAATATGCAAGTTATTTTTTTTTCAAATTTTTTGTCTAGATCCCGTTTTTCATTTTTTCCTCCTTTTTTTTTTCCCAGGGGCAAAATGGAAAATATTTAAAAAAATAGAGAGAAGGGGCAATAAAGGGAGAAAAGGGAAGGGAAAAAACACCCCCCAAAAATTCAATTTTTTTGAAAATTTTGGAAATAATGTTGAAAAAGATTTTCGCCCCAAAAAATTTGTCATGAAACACACCATGTTTTTCAACTAGCTCCAATTATGACATTATGGGTCCTCCAGAGCATGTTGGAGTTCATGTCATAAGTATGTAGATGTACATGTGAAAAGGGACACTTGGGGACGTTGATGGCCTGGGTGTGTTTCCTGAGCACTGATGAGATATATGGCCCATTCAACTTCTTATCATAAGACAAAGGTGTGTCTGTGATGAGAAAAAAACTGATTGCAGCAGAGCGAGAGAGAAATTCCATTTGGAGGCTAGGATCCATTACTGAAAGTTCCTTCCATGGCTTCTCGAGCTCTTGTGTGTTTTCATTTGGGGAAGCCAGCAGAGGTCACTCCAGTACAGAGATCCCTCATGGAAGTTTTCCTAGAAAACATACAAACAGATCTGAATTGCTGATTCATTAAAAACATATTTAAAAAAATGTAATGGCAGATTAGCTTATGAGGGGAGCTTTTACAAGCACTTTGCAATGAGAGTACAGAGAAAACAATTATTCCCTAGTAAAATCCTCCTTTTAATTTCCATTTTATTTGTCCCCCTATATTGCGTCTTAAATCCCTCTCCTTCCTTCGCATTCTCTGTTTGTTGCATGTGTGCACACATACGCGCTCCTAATTCCTCCATACACTTAAACATCCCTTCCCACACACTTAACCAAGGTATTTGGTTGGTGGTGTGTAGAACAATCGAAGAGTGAAATTACACCATTTTACACCAGCTAAGCATCTGGTCCAATTAATACACATTCCCCTGTGGAGGCTAATGGTAAAGATGGTTAAAAATAGAGCTGGTTGAAAACCCCCAAAACTTTTCATGGCCTTTTTTTTTTAATCAATATTTTTATGATGATATTCATGGACAATTTCTCCCACCTCTATAGCTGGTCAAATACTATGAATTTTTCAGTGACACTTGTAACTGTAGCCATGCCCTTAGTCTTTCCCAGTCTTTCTAGATGGCTTGGACTCCCCAGGCATTTTGACTCAGAACCACACAGAGTCTGTCTGAATACTGCAGCTTGCATAGCCCTCCTACCCCCTTGAGTCTCTCCTGTAATTTGAGCCACACTTATATTCCCCAGCAGGGTCTGAGTCACATGCTCCCATTACGTGATCCCTAGACTCATTCACCCAGACAGGCTAGACCTGGCACCAGTGAGGCTGAGCCCCCAACCCTCTTAAAGGGGCCATGACCGTAGAGCGCTTTGAGTTAAACTAGCCTTCGTAGAGCGCAGTAGGGAAAACGCTGCAATCTGTCCACAGTGACAGCTGCAAGCGCACTGGCGTGGCCACATTAGCAGCTCTTGCAACAGCCACAGAGAGCAGTGCATTGTGGTAGCTATCCCAGCATGCAAGTGGCTGCAATGTGCTTTTCAAATGGGGGCGGTGGGGTGGAGTGTGACAGGGACTGTGTTGTGTGTATGTGGGGGGAGAGAGAGTGGGTTTTGGGGGGGCTGAGAGCATGTCAGCATGCTGTCTTGTAAGTTCAGACAGCAGCAAGCCCTCCTCCCCCCCGCCTCTCTTTCTCACACAGCATTCCACAGTAATGGTTGCTTTGTCTTGGAGCAGATAAGCAGCCGGCTATCAGAAACGGAGCTTTCAAAGGGCATATCCGCATTCCTGCGGCGATTCCAAAACAATGCCAAGAGTGGCCACTTGACTTAAGGGGATTATGGGACGTTTCCGGAGGCTGATCAGAGCGCAGTAATGCAACACCTCGTTCACACTGACACCTGGGCGTTTCAGCCAATGTGCACCAAGCGTTATCCTTCTCACCGAGGTGGAGTACCAGGAGCGCTCTACGTGCCTTGCCAGTGTGGACGGGTAGTGAGCTAGTGCGCCCAGGGCTGCTTTAATGCACTGTAGCTCACAAGTGTAGCCAAGCCCTGCACCGATGGTTGTGAGCCAGCTAGCAATGGTGAGTGGGAGTTCTTGTAGTGTTTTAACCAAACACTCAAAATGGGGGAGTTATTGAGAAAACACCTAGAGTGTGAATTTGGATTAGCTGTGGAAGAAGGGAAAACTGCCGCACCAGTGGGGAGCAAGGCAGGCTGGGTCAGCCATGCAATGGTTACATGCACACATAATTGCGGCAGCACATAATATACTGACAAGACAAAGCATGAGTTGCCATGTGGAATCTGGAAAGAAACAACAATGGGAAAACTTTCACTGCCTAGAAAAGAGGTAGACTAGCTACTCAGTCCCCTTCCTATAAACATAGTCACAAAGATAATACAGATATAGCAAAAATGTACCTCACTGCACAATTGAACACATATGTATCCCTAAGTCTGTTGTTCCTTGTATCCATGGCATAGAAATAGGGAACTGTTGGGAAAATAATGGTAACAGATATTCCCTGCCTAAAGAAAAAATCAAAGGGAAACCAGTAAAAACATGCTATACAGTTATCGTTGGTTAAAATGTATGTGTAGTAAAAAGGGGAATGCTGGCGTAAGCAGAATGTGAATTTCACTGATGAATCAATAGCTGCTGGTGTGTTTAAGACTTTGTTTTCCTCCCTCTTTATTCATATAGCTGGCAAAGAGTTACCTGATCTGAGAAGACATATGTAAGGCAAATAACATAGTTAAAACTGGAGGATTCTTTTGTAACTTGATTAGCAGTAAGAGTTCCATAAAGCTTTGTTTGGTTAGTTGAAATATGTAATAAAACATTCTAAATAAAAGAAAAGAGAGATTTGTTGGGGTTTGGATGAAGGATGGATTTGATTATTTTATGTTAAGGGGGAGTAGGGAGTTATGGTTAAAGGGTTAGAGAAGCACTGGCTTGGAACTTCAGAGGTCTGTGTTCAAATTCAGGTTCTGTTATAAACTCCCTCTGTGACCTCAGGCAAGTCAATGACGCTCTCTGTGCTTCAGTTATCCATGTGTAAAATGGGCATATACTTAGGGCTAGCCAAAAAACAATTAGAGCTTGTAAGGAAAACAAATTTCCCCATGGAAAAATTTTATGAAAATAAAAAATATATAATTTTCAGTAGTAATTTTTGACTTTTCATTGAAAAGCAGAAACATTTCTGCAGACTCTCTGATATGAAAATTTTCATGTAACTGAAAACCTCTTTTGTTGAGAAAAAGATGGTTTTGCTTCCGATACAGCCCAACATGGTGAAAATCACATGAGGACCATTCCATGTGAGAGTCGTGAACATTTTCTTGTGAGCCTTCTCGCCATTTGAGATTTCCATGACATGTATGACAAACCTAAACCTGAGCTCTCATCCTGATTAGATCTTGAACTCCCAACCAGGAATTTCAGCCTAACCCTAATCCAGATCCAAACAATGTCTCATTGGACCATCTCCAGTAATTATGCAACTTTGCAAATTAGTGTAACTTTAAATAGGGTTTGTAGCAGAGTGTGCCAAGCCCCACTAACATGCAGGATAGTGACATCTGTGCGTAAAGAGTCCACCATGATCTGCTACAGGGACAAAAAGGAACTGGCCTGAACCTTCAACCAGACCTCAAACCAATGGCCAAACCTTTCACTGAGTGAATTTCACCTCACCAATTCCTCCTTAAAACACCCTTGTCCTGCAGAGTGGAACACTACAAACTGTGTGCACAAAAACGGATATCTCCATTGCTGGCAGCCCGGAGATCTGCACTGCTTGTGTCTAATTTAGACCATGAATGCTTTGGGGCAGGGATCGCATCTGCTTCTTTCTCTCTTCAGGTCCTCAAAGGGCCAGGCGCAGGGTATCTAAAAGATTGACTAAAGCTGTGGGATGAAGACCATGGTTGGCAACATTGCTCCTCAGATACAATGGAACTTTCTACAATATGGGCAAAGCTCATCTGTGCAGAAGACAAACCTTTCCTGGGAGTTGGTCTGAGATGGTAGAATGAACTCCCCAAGGATCTAAGGTCCATCCAAAACCTTGCCTCCTTCTGCTCCAAGCGAAATGTGCTTTTCTTTGAACTTGACTTCTCTAACGTGTGTAGATATTTCATGCAAAAATAAAATCCAAAACAAAAGACTTCACTGCAAGTGCTTCTTCCCCCTGGAGAGAGGATGAGAAAACAAATGTCTGACAGATGTTAGTCACATTGCTTAATGCATCGCTGGAAGGTCTCAGATATGACAGTGATGGGCACAGTATAGGAACATGGATAGAACAGAAGTCAGTGACTAGCACCCTGATGGCACTCAGTCAATAAGGATAATTAATAAATCACCCTGGAAAATGAGGAAGTTCTCACTATCAGATAAAAAAACAGGGGAAGTTTCTGTCAGCTCTGTTACAATAGTTATCCCCTGACAGGAACAGGGTGTAGTGCATGGGATGTTCATGAGAAGTGACAGGGCTTTGGCTCTTAGCTCGACAAAGCAGAAGTAATGTACCTACGTTGGCCATTTGATGGAATTTTTTGGCAACTGCTTAGGTAATTTTGCTGCCCCAGCTGCGCCCCAAGGCAGGAGATTCACACAAGCAGCTCCCTGTAGAGGGGCGCTGGAACACTGACTGCCTTTCAACAGCTCAGAATTAATTCATCTGGAAACCAACCAGTTCAAGCCCATGGAACACTCCTGAGTGCGGGGACCGACAGCTCAGGTGCTGATAATGTGTGAGAGCCTTTCTGGGCTTGTCCTGACCAAACGCTTTTCCGATCTAGTGGCTGCTCTGGGGCCTGTGTGAAGAGACTAATTTTCTACTGGACAGGTGTCATCGGGAAAAACCACACTCGTGATTGGCACTAATTGTCCCCCGGTTTGGAGTCTCAACTGAGGGTTCGTGGATGGATTAGACCATGGAGACGGAGGACTAATTCTGATCTCTCTGGTGTAAATCCATTGACTTCAGTGGAATTACTCCTGATCTACACCAGTGTAAATGAAATAAGCCCTGAATTCCCCTTCCCCACCAGAAGGGGAGTCTCTCCCGGTCGGGACATTGATGGGATGGTGAAGAGACACTGACACGGCTGCAGCTCAGGCTGAAACAGATCTGGGGAGAAGCAGAAGACTCACTACACAAGAGATTTCCAAGAGAGAAGTGAAGGTGCGAAGAGAGTGGAGGAACCAAGCGGGAATGATGCACTTTTAGTCAAAAATCATTATTTTTTTGCACATGAAGTCGAAGTGGCAGGAGCCAGAGACGCAGAGAGAAATGTGAGAAAGAATGTTTAATATGGGAATTTCAATCTTCACCCCAAAGGAGTCTCCCCCATAAACAGTCGAGCTTCCTAAGCAATACCATGTGATTAAACCAAAATAAAGCATCAAAGACCTGGAGGAAGAAGGGAGGAAAGAAGAACTTTTCCTCACGTGAGCTTGTTCCACACCTGCTATTTGTACCAAGCTTATTTAATACTAAAACAGGTCCCTGGTGATGAAGCTACCCAAAGCAGTGCAAAAGAGAGATAAATTTTACCCTCTGAGTATGTAAATATGTAGATGACAATGATTTATATGGTGATTTGGTTGCATCTCATTTGTTAGTAACTTATGTGTGTCTATTTAAATCAAGCTGTTAAAATCAGCGTGTGTATAGATAATTTTTCACAAAGTACCTTGAAGATTACAAATCATAAGAAGACTATGTAAGGGCTAACAGTTATTTTATTACCAGGAAACTACGTGACCCATTATTATTGCACAGGGAACTTTCAAACTCTTATACGTGTGAATAACTTTAATCCTGTGGATAATACCATTGAAATGAATAGGGTCGTTTGCATGAGTAAAATTACTCACATGCACGCGTCTGTGCAGGAATGGAGCCTTAGTCAGTTTCCTTTCCTTGCTGTTCGTGTGGAGCTTTCACACAGTCACAAGAGATGTATTTTTTTTTAAATAGGGAAATGTGTCTGTAAACCCCACAGAAATGATGCAAGGGGACTCCAGAGTAGGTATACGTGAACTGCTTTTTACCTCATTGTTTGAAGCTGACAAGTTTGATGTTTAATGTTTTCAAATTTACACAAATAAAAGTACTATCTGAGGAGACAATCCTACAATGTATGCAGGCACAAAACTCTCACTGATGTTGGTTGGACTTACAGGCTACAAAACTGGGCCCTCAGCGAAAAGATAATGTATAGCTTTGGTGTTTTTATCTGCCTTTTGCCAAGATGCATGACAAATTTGTACTAAATCAGAACCTCAAAATAGTCCAATACATAAAAACAGGAACTCTATTGCATAACACAGGAAAAACTAGACAAAATTCACCATACAACAGAATTGCTTCGGAAGCAAGAACAAACATTATTTAAAAATGTATAAAAACAGATGGAATATTTTTAAATGTTCTAAGAAAAAAAGCCAATTAAGAATGAATAATATAGAAAAAGGAGAGAAACTAGGACAGTTCATAATTATTTTTTGCAGATTAGGGGGATAAAAGTAAAAATAAACTAAAAAAACAAAATGAAAACGCACCAAGACTGTATATTCCAACAGTAACTGCATGTGAGGTTTGTGCTGTTCTATGTTAGCATCTGCTGGTGCTGCAATGAATTGCAGTCCTCAAGTGTAGATAAACATTTCTTTCCATGCTCCTAATCCAAGTCCATTGAGATCAATGGTGCTCTCTCTGTGGTGCACTGGCATGGGTCAGCTTGCCAGATCCAGGCCCAAGACTGACCACTCTTTGTGGCCCCAGTCCTGCCATTGAGTCCATGTGGGGGCTGTCCGGGGGCTGTTCACTTTCAGTCATTTGCAGGGTTGAAGCCTAAGGAGGGAGTTGTCTCTTTACTACAAAGGTCAGTTTCATTCCTCATAAACACACTCACACGGACAATGAGGAGTCCGGTGGAACCTTAAAGGCTAACGGATTTATTTGGGCATAAGCTTTTGTGGGTAAAAACCCCACTTCTTCTTTCATCCGTAAAAAAACCCACTTCTTCAGATAAACCCACTTCCTCTTTCGTGGGTAAAAAAACTCGCTTCTTCAGATGCGTCTGAAGAAGTGAGGTTTTTTACCCACGAAAGCTTATGCCCAAATAAATCCGTTAGTCTGTATTCACAAAAATAATGAGGAGTCCGATGGCACCTTAAAAACTAACACGGCTACCCCTCTGATACTTTGTTTGCTTATGTTACTCCATCAACTTTCAATTAACTTAATCTGGCTATGCAGAGGTCCCTTTTATGAAAGACAGGAATTCTGCTTGCTTGGGCTGGTTTTCCCAGAATCCCCCTTTCTGGTAGCTGCATCTTAGCCATTGCTACAACCAGGTAATGCACAAACTGCAAGAGGTTTAGTTCACAAATGTTTCTGGGACTGGTGAGCAAGAAGAATTCAGAATACATTGAAATTCCATTGAGAAATAAACTTTAAAAAGTTGGGGCTGAATCTACAAAAGTGTTTTTAGTTTTTGTTTTGTTTTTTTGCTAAGTTACTATTTGAAATCTTTACCTATGAAATTAACCTTTCTTTGAGAGACTCAGTGATAAGGAAATGAATTAAATCTTATACCTCAAAGGGACTGAAGAAACATGTAAATCTTCTACTGACCTTGATTTTGTTTCATCTGGAAATAACAGCATACAGCCAAGGTTTTCAAAAGTGACTGGGGATTTCAGATGCCTCAATTTTCAGGAGCTCAACTTGAGACATTTTCAGGGGACGGATGTTCAATACCTTTTGAAAATCAGGCCCTTTTAGGGTTCTCATAGATTCATGAGGCCAGAAGGGACCATTATGATCATCTAGTCCGACCTCCTATATAATCCGGGCCAGAGAACCTCACCCAGTGATTTCTGCATCAAGCCCAGAACTGCTCTCAGATCTTTTAGAAAGGCGTCCAGTCTTGATTTAAAGACTTCAAGTCTTCTCTAATGAAGAATCCACCACATCCCCAGCTTAATTATTCCAATGGCCTGAATTTGTCCCACTTCAGATTCCAGCCAATGGGTCTCAAGTTGGGAACCCCAAACTGCTAATCACTTTTCAAGATTTTGGCAAGCATTTATCTAGCACCTTTATAATTATGTTTATGCCACACTGTGCAGCCTTAGTCACCGGCCAGCATATGCTGTTCTGCCCAACGGTGGCAGGAGGTGAAATGTTAAGCCAAAAATATCAGGGCAAGTCAGTGCCCTTAAAAAAAATTCACCCCAAGAACAAGGTGAACATGTGCTTCGCTCAGTTCATCTTTGGCCAATAGAGTTAGGGTGCTGGGGAAAAGGCAGGAGAGCAGCATTCTGGAACACTGTATGAACCCCAACACAAGAGAAGGGAAGAAAGGGGAAAGAAGTTGGTGACTCCCTAGGAATAATTATGGAAGGAAGGGCATGCGCTCTGGAACCTAGTTCCCTACAGCTTGTTGAGTTCTAGGATGTCAAGGCAGAGGACCTCATCATATGACGAAAAACTTAGCAACAGAGTTCCCCAAGGAGTTTGGGCAAGAGAGAGCCATTACTGAGTCTCACTTTGCGCCTGCCCTGTAAAACCCTCTCCTGCAATTTGTTAGGTTGGGTCAGGAGATTCCTATTTGGAGGTGCTAACTTGGTTCAGCATGAGCTGTATAGCAGAGCTCACCCTTCCTCCTTGCAATTACCAACACCCCTAAATCACGTCCCTTCCCCTCTCGTCGTGACTCCAATCCAAACCCTCTCCCTCCTGTAGAATCCTTCTGCTCCCCCAGGTACTCCCTTCCAGCTCTGGAACATTACATGCCGTCTTCCCCACTCCTACAGCAATAACCTCCTCACTCTATCCTAGGCACTCAGGTACCAAGGCACAGTTATGAAAACCTAGTTATGCTAATCATACCCTACATATATGTAGTTTTGTCATTTTGAGTGAGAGAAGGAGCCATGTGTCATTAGAATGGTAAATATCCTAACAAGTTGC
This sequence comes from Trachemys scripta elegans, assembly GCF_013100865.1. Classification (NCBI taxonomy): domain Eukaryota; kingdom Metazoa; phylum Chordata; order Testudines; family Emydidae; genus Trachemys; species Trachemys scripta. The sequence continues at coordinate 15,713,815 of NC_048318.1, read as the reverse complement.
AATACAAACGATACATAATGATCAGTTTACTGTCTACTGAACTGCTGCCACATCTGGGATGAAAGACAGCAGCTTGTTAAAAGCGAGTAGAAACCATATACAGAATGTTAGGGTAGGAGTGGAAGAATACCCTAGTCTACTGAAACACCAGGGAGTTACATTACAGAATATAATGACCAGTTTGCAAACTGGAATTTGAAACAGACACTGGGATTAACGTGTCTGGTTTTGATGAAAAATGAAAAAAGTGCTCCGAAATTACTTAGGCTTTTCTATCAGCACAAAGGGTAAAATTTTCATAAGCACCTATCTTCACAACCTTAGTTTTACATGCCGTGTGAATTCCTCATAGAACAGTGCCCCTGAACAACCCTGTGTTATTGAGTCAGGACTAGCACAGAAGTAAGAACACCCTCAACGCTGCCCACTGTAGCACCAGGGTGTTCCATGGTGTTTCACCCATGTCTAAGGTGAGATATCCCACAGTCAAAGTACTATGTGTCAGAAGCTCACAAGAACCAGTCAGGGTTTAGTTTTGATTGCCCCTCATGTTATTCTGCAGGATATTTGCACACCATGAAAACATTTTTAGCACTTCAAAATATTTACACTGGCTTAATCATTTTAATGATGTGCTGTGATCACAACAATCCCTATGCAGGTCATTTCTCCGAGAGATAAGTGAGCTTGAAGGCTTTATGTGCCTTCATCTTCAGTACATGATAAATAACTTGCATTGTGGTCAATTATCTCACAGTGGAACCTCAGTGGTGAGAACCTATGGCTTAATTAATTCCAGTGATTCCTTTTGGTGATGTTGATTTAAAACCATTACTATTTTTCAGGAAAGAATAAATAGGTGCATGGCTCATAAAAGCAATGAGGACTCCATCGCATTTATTCTTTTTTTTTTAGCAAGGTGAACGGATCACACAGTTTAGAAGCGCCTAAACAGGGAGAACATATCTGATATGAAGGGGGTCTTTAAGCTAGAAGACAATGGTGTAGCAAGATCCTGGAACTGGAAGATTAAATTAGAAAAAATCAAATTGGAAAAGATAAAAGTGAGAGTAATTAAACCCAGAAACAACTTATCCAGGGAAGTAGTAAAGTCACCATCATTTGGAGTCTTTAAATAGATACCGCACATCTTCCTAAGAGAGATGTTCTAGTTCAAGCACAAGTTATTGGGCTCAGCAGTATTTACTGCTGGAGCAGAAGGAGAAATTCCCTCCACTGCAGGAATCACTCAATGAAGGACTCTGGCCTGGGCTATCCAGGAGGTCAGACTAGATAATCAGCATGGCACCTTCTGGCCTTTAGACCTCCAAATATAATTTCTCGTTCTAATTATTTTTCTTGTTGCACACCTGAGCTTACCAACTTTAGAGGTCAACATGCAACATAAGAACATAAGAATGGCTCTACTGGGTCAGACCAAAGGTCCATCTAGCCCAGTATCCTGTCTTCCCACAGTGGCCAATGCCAGGTGCCCCAGAGGGAATGAACAGAACAGATAATCATCAAGTGATCCATTCCCTGTCGCCCATTCCCAGCTTCTGGCAAACAGAGGCTAGGGACACCATTCCTGCCCATCCTGGCTAATAGCCATGGATGGACCTATCCTCCATGAATTTATCTAGTTCTTTTTTGAACCCTGTTATGATCTTGGCCTTCACAACATCCTCTGGCAAGGAGTTCCACAGGTTGACTGTGCATTGTGTAAAGAAATACTTCCTTTTATTTGTTTTAAACCTGCTGCCTATTAATTTAATTTGGTGACCCCCTAGTTCTTGTGTTATGAGAAGTACCAATGTCACAGAGAAGCTTGGCAATAAATCTTGCTGCCATTGAAGTTAATAGAGGTTTTTGGCATCAAGTCCAATGGGAATCTGAGCTGGCCATGGAAGTATTGTGCATTGCAGTCCGCAATCTGACCGATGGAAACAGAACAGGAACTAAAGGATGTCCTCAAGAAAATGGATGGGCTAATATCTCATATCTCTTTCCCTGACGTGCTAAACAGAGCATGGCTGTTGTATTAAACCACATCACCACCTACTGCGTTGGAAACCTCTTAACTATTGACTTAATCTGTACGATTGCTTAGGCAAAAGGAAGGAATATGGAGCAGATTTGTTGAGAGCAAGAATATATTTCTTTAAACTCCAGGCTGGAATGTCTGAACACATTGACGATTGTAACAATTGGTTAATTTCACTTGAATTTGGGAGGGCAGAGTTGCAGTTTCCCTCTTGCTCATCCACCCCCAGTAAAGGACAATTTCTGTCCTGCAGAGAGCATGGAAGAAAGGGTATGAAAAACATACCTTTCGTGGTCCTGATTGCCAGTGGAATATTGGCTGTTCACACTGAATGTGGTCTTAATCTAACTACAAAGGCTGAATTATGTCAATGGCTAGACCAAAGAGATCCAGAGGTATTCTACTGTATTAAACCTCTCAATGTGCCTTGTAAGGCTTTTACCTACCTGAAGACAGCAAAAAGCCAGATTCATATCTCAGCGTCTAACAGGTATTTATATTAGAAAATAATTCACTGCATTTTCAAAGGCTTGGCGAGGGTTTAGGAGTTGGTGAGATCAGTGCAGCTAATCCTTTGAAACCCTTTGCAAATGGAGGCCGTAGGTAATGTCTGAGTGGGGCTAGGAGATCCTGTTTTAGATTCTGTGGGAATGAGGCTTTTAACAGTGCAGGAGATACTGATGGGGGAAACCTCAAAGGGTTTTGAGAGCCAGTTCAGATATTGAAAACTTATTCAAAGTTTGAAAACATTTTGTTCTGGAAATCCTGCTGAAGAGCTCCTGTGGTCAGGCTATTTGCATTCTCTTCTGGTTCCTGAGATCACACAATGTCCCTTCATCAAGGCTGAGAAACTATTTGTGAACCTTAAAGCCAGTAACTGGGCCACAGTGAGTACAATGTTCAAAAGAGCCCTCAGCTGATTTAGGAGCCTAAATCCCATTTTCAACAGTGCCTTGGGGCCAGATTTAAAGGCACTTGGGCATCTAAATCTAAATTTATCAAATTAGGATTAATACCTTTTGGATATATTGTAGTCAAAATGTGTGTGGGGTTGGGGCATTGTATGTACCTTCTCCAGCAGGGACGGGGGATGCTAATAAACCATTATCAGCCTCTGAGGCCACTTCCTGGAGAGAGATGCATATATTAGTTCAACCTGGATTCTCCAGCAGATACTCTTGGATAAATAACCTGTGTTTAGACTGGCTCAGGGCCCTCTTCCTGATCCAGCAAATGGGCAAGACTGCTGATCCACGGAGGGTCCCAATCCTTAGGGCAGAATTGGAAGGCCTGGGCCCACTAAGGCCTCAGACTTGTTCTGAGCAGAAGCTGTGATGAACTTGTTACCACAAAGAAACCCCTAGGGTGGAGGGGGCTGTTGAAGGATTTATCCTGCCAGAACCCATGTCTGAGCTGGGCTGAACTCTGGTAGGAGTATTAGCGTGCATGTAGGTTCTCTTAGTGTTTTCTCTATTCTGAAGGTGAAAAGCATTATAAAGTAGGCTTGCTTAGAAAGAGCTGTGTGGTAACTTATATCTGCAGCAATCCCTCGGTGCTCAGTCTCTGAAGAGAAAGCAAGCAGGCCTGTTTAGGCAGACTGTCTTTGTAGGGAAATACATAGTGAAGGCAGGGACCTTTACAGCCTGGGAATCGTCTGCTCAGAAGGGAGAGAGACACAGGTCAGCCCCAGAAAGGCAACATCTGTGGGTGCCCTGAACTACAGAGGGGAATGTCAAGTGCAGGTGCCCCATGCAGCAACTGAATGGCTGGTTCAGAGCTCCTCTCTGTTTAATGGGCACCAGACTGGCTCATCCAGACAATCCTTCTGCTGCGGTTTGATGTCTACAGAACCGTCACATCTACTGTCCCCTCAGATTCTGCCCCTACTCATAAGAACCCTCCCCCATTTTCATCCGGCCACCCCATAGTGTTAGGCCGGGTTACTTTTGCACTCAGCTCTTCCTCACCGGAGCTGTGATAGTTTCTCTAGTACATGTGTATCTATGCCACTCCTCAGTCTACACTGCTCCCCTGCAGGTGCTGGGTTGTTTCCTCCTAGCACCCACATGGAGGAGCTGTCTTGCATCCCTACTCCCACTGCTACTCTACCTCACTGCACAGCAGCCTCTCAGATACCTGCTCTCTGCTAGCTTTTCAACCCAATCACAGCCACGCTGAGGGGCACCTGTTCCCATGCCCAGCCCAGCAGTAGCCTTGGTCCTAAGGAAGGAAGCAGTCTCACTGGATTGCTGGCTGTGCTCCCAAGGAGGTAGGTTTTCCCCCTTAGGAGCAGCTTCTTCAGGGTCTGCTCAGCTCACTGAGTTGTGGGGGAGTCATACCTTCCCCTGCACTCTCCTAAACTTTTAAGAGCTGGGGAAAGGGTTCCTGTAGCTCACCAGACTCACAATACCTGCAAAGGTATAGTATTTCAATCAGCCCTCAGACAACCTGGAATAAGTAACCCACGCCTTCTCTCCCTGATCTAATCGGAACTGGCTAACATGGCCAGAACTATATAGCCCAGCCCAGCCCTGCCCTGCCCGCTTCTGATAGACCCACTGCTTTGGGAGGGGAATTAGTCTATAAATAGACTGCCTTCCACACACACAGTTTTTGTTTGTTTGTTTGTGGGTAAAATGAACACAGCTCTTGCAATAGAAAAATTGCACCAGTTAAAGAAAGGGAGCCAGGCAAGAAAGAACAGCTTGAGATAAGGGCTGTTAAATGCTAGGATAAAGAAGTCTGCAGTCTCTCTCTCTCTCTCTTTAACCAGCCTAACAAGTTAGGGTGTGTGGTAGGGGGGAAAAATGAAAGCATTCTAGCTTGCTCCTTCAGATAAAAGGCATTTCAGGTCCTGCTTCCTCCTGCAAGGTGCCTCATGGGTGTAGACCAACTTTCAGGATTAGAACTTGTGCATCTAGAAACTGCAGGGAAACACAGGGGTTCCAAATCACCACATTTACTTAATACATGCAAGCTACTGAGGCCTAGCCACATAAACACACTGGTGCTTTGCCTGGTTTCTAAAACCTAGAACACGGGGAGTGGCACTAGAGGGCTGCCAAACTATTTAAAGGAATATTATCCAACTCTTCTATGGCCTAGGACTATTGTGAGGCTCTTGAGAGATTTAACACAAGATCCTCCCTCCCTCCCTCCCTCCAGCCATGATTGTTCCCCAAATATACAGAGAACAGACACGAATACAGAACTAGGAGGGGAGTTTCTCAGGAGTCCTGCTGCTTTCAATGGCCAAAAAAGGAAAATCGCCTGAGAAACACATGAAGGAACATGGAGTAAAAAGCCAGATATTAGATTGTTTCTAAAGGAACTATTGCAGTAGCTCTAGCTCTACCATATTGCCTGTAGTTAAACTGCCTAATGATGCCAGTGAGGTGTGGCTTGTTGGAGAGTCATTTAAAATCTCCTGCTCAATTCTTACCGAAATCAAACAAGGAAGAATAAAAAGTAAAGCCGGCTAATCTATGCACCCTTGTTTTGAACCGGCCCTCTTGCCATGGCACTCCCTGATCCATGGCTTGTCCTCGTTTAGACCATAAGCGCTTTGAGGCAGACATTGTCTTATATGTTTGTACGGTAGCCAGAAAAATGGGGGCCTGCTCCAAATTGGGGCCTCTGGATGCTACCATATTGCCCATAAAAGCTTTGCCTGGCCCTTTACAGAGAAGTGCAAAAGATGAGCTCCTGTGCTGAGGAATTTACTATGCTAAGGGGTGAGTGAAATGCGTTGACCCCAGATTTCCCTTCATGCCGGGTTAAAGGAAGCAAAAATGCATTCTGGCTGATTCTGATCTGTTCAGCCTGGGGGAACTCCACTGGAACCAACAAGATGACACTGGAGTAAATGTAGATTGGATGAGAGCAGCTTTTGGTCCATTAAGATGGATTCAGTTATATCCCCTCCAGGATAGTGGGCAATGGAACCATTTACTCCGATTCTCTGGTAGGAGAAGCCGGGCTCTTTGTCAAAGCTCATTATGTGACTAGGAGGCTCATTAAAATGAAGGACTGCGTGATGGCACTGCCTAGGGCTATGTATCAGGTAAGCAGCTGATGTGAAAGCCACCTTACTTAGCCAGAGCACCTCAATCCTGACCTGAGCTTTCTAATTCCAGGCCTGGGTCCTTCCTAAGGTAGCTCTGAAAGTGCGTCTCAGTCTCATCCCTTGTTCTTCCAGGCCTTAGTTCCCACAAAGTAGCTCCAATATAGGTTGCTCCTGAATCATATCCCTGTTATTCCAGTAAACCTGCGTATCAGTGGATCTTCTTACACAGAGACCAGATTTCAGTGATGCTTAGACCCCCACTAATCCTGCAAAGCTGACCAATTAGGAGAATTTGTGCTTGACTTTTTCCCACTCTTTGCAGCAGAAATCAGTCTCATGGGAGATTTCCTTTCCAGATTTGCCTCTTCGGCGCAGGAAGCAGCTACAGAAGACTGCCTTGAACACTGCACACACCACTTCCTCTTCATGTGTGGCAGATTTAGAGGAAGAACTGAAGGGCTAGAGACTTACCACTGTTTCCCAACTCTTCAGATAGTTTTGGAAGCTGTATTGCCTGCAAAGGGTGGCTGATTTGGACCATAAGGTTTGTCTTATGGATTGAAAAGACATGACTTGTGGCGGACAGATTTTGTTGGGTTAGGGAACTCAGAAGAGTCATTCCAGCTACCTTCAGAAACGAAATGCTTCATGACAGCCACTTAGCATGGGCTATATTGAACAAAACTACTTAGACCCCAAATTCTGGTCTGATGTAGATTTCCTAGTAGCAGCACCGGCTGTCCAGTCAGTGTCTGTATAAATGTTAATGGGAATTGTGCATGCAGAGGACTAATCCCAGACGTCTCATTAAAATGAAGACTATCACCCAGATAGAAATAATCTGACTTTTGCTTCCTGTACTTAGCAAATCACAGTTATATATATGCATGAGGACAGTGATATGTGAAAAGCCATTTTTAGATTAATTCATGTAAGTCAATACATGATCCCATAAAAGTCCAGTATGTAAAACGTTTGCTGCTTACGCAGTATTAGCATATAAGTGACAGGTTTTTGTTCTGCATGGGAAGTTCAGGTTGACAATCTTTCCCTGTTCTTGTAATTCCAGGAGTCTCAAGTCAGCACCTCGTGTTACAATAGTGCATGTTGCAACACTCTAAAGTGCTGATTTCCTCTGAAAAATGACAGGATGGGGCTCCACATATATTTTCTTTCAGTGATTTTCACATAATATTTACTCTGTTCACACGTCAAAAAAAAAAAAAAATTTTTTCTGACCAGCTCTCAGGGCTGAGCCTGGGATTTGCAAAGCTACCTTGCTCATCACCAGTGATAGATTCTTCAATTAGAACTGAGCGGACAGCTCTGATGATGGGAAAGGTGGTGCAGAGCTTGATAATGCTAGTAAAAGCTTGTTTTTGTCAGTAACATAAGAGATGCATGGCACAGTTGTGCTGAAAAAGGCACAACCATTTTTAGAACGTCACTTTTCTGACCCAAGCCAACAGTGTTCTAGCACAAAGATCAGGTCTGCTGCTGGTGTAAATATGTGTCGCTTCACTGAGGCCAATCTAGAAGTGGAGGATTATTATAATTATTATTCGGGTTGAGGTAGCACCTAGGAGCCCTGGTCACAGAGCAGGACCCATTGTTCTAGGAGTGACAGACTGGCCATATGCTGCAATGTCCAGGACAAACGTTACGGAATTAAGCTAAACGTTGTTGAATTAAGTTAAACCTAGTGAACTAGGTATAATAACTTTGGGTCCATTGTATTAAAAATACAATTGTTTGAGCTGTTGTAGGATTGTATGTAACTTGACTAATGTAAACATTAGGAACCGCAAAGGACTTTTTGGGGAAATGCATATAAAGTAGATTCCCTAGGAAATGTCTGGAGGTGAGGGGAATGCAAACGACCCACTTCAAATCCATCCGTTTTGAAGCTATGCCCTGGGGAGGAAAACCAATTGCATGCAATTGATCTGTTCTTGGAAGCCCCAGCTGAAAGACCCCAGAACCTTATGAAATGGAGGTTAAACCTGTGAGGCTGCTTGTTCAGAGCTGAAGCTGTGAGGACCTTGAACCCACAAGGAAGCCCCTTGAGTGGGGCTTAGAAGGCCTGCTCCTGCCAGAGCCCAGGTTAGAGTTGGGTGAGCTCTAATAAACTTATAAGCAAGCATGTACTGTGTTCCTTCTTTGTTTTTATGGTTTCTCTGCAGTGCTTTTACCTTAAGAATAAAATAGGCTTGCATGGGAAGTGCTGTGTGGTACCTTATAATATGGGTGATTACTCTGTTAGTCTCTGAAGGGAAGGGAAGAGAAGGGAAGTAGGCCTCCTTAAGCAGAGTCTGTTGCTGAGAATAATCCAGTGAAGGCAGGGAACTGTTCAGCCTGGATGCACCCTGATCAGAAAGGAGAGAAGTGGGTCTCCACGCAAGAGAAGCAACAGCAGGAAGCCTGAGAGTGGATGCTCTTGCTGTACCAAGTTGCCCTGAACTGTGACTCTAGGTGCTGTGCAAACATGCACACAAAGGCAGTTCCTGCCCCCAAAAGAGCTTACAATCTAAGAGACAATGGGTGGATAGAGACTGAATGGTGGGGAAGCCCAAGTAAACAGGTCATACATGGGGGGGCAGTGATCTCAGCACACCGGTAGCCTAGAGGTTGTTAAGTTTTTTGTAGGCATCGCAGCAAAAGAGAGTTTTAAGGAGGGATTTGAAGGCATGATGAGTACATTCTTCCTAGATGTTAATTTCAAAACACATGCTAGAATTTTAGTAGCATTCTGGTCTCTTTGACCTCTTCTTTCACCCACTGAAATTTGCGGGGGTCTTTCTAACTGGTATCGATGAGTTTTTTAAACTATTTGCCCTTACATGAAGTACTTGGAGGCTCCATTATTCCATTCTGCTGCTTTGTAGCTTGCCTTAAATGAAGGATGATCAATTGGTAGTAAATTCTAGATACAGTTCATGACATTTAATGACTAGGAGAATCAATGTTCAAAGTGGAAAGGGAAGCCAGAAGGGGCATCTCTTGCAGTGCTGCAGCACAATAGAATGCTAGATGGAAAAATAGGGAAGTACTGCCGTGCAGGTCTGAAACCGTGTCAGCTGGAGAGTCCAGCTGGTAGGCGCAGCTTCACAACCAGCCAAAGCTGAGACTGCTGCATTGGAGAGCGGGGGGAAGAAGTGGTAAAATGGGGCACAGGTGGGGCCACACTTCTCTAGACCCAGGTGCATGATAGATCACAGACACACAAATACCCTACAGGGACTGTCTGCGATTCTGTGTCTGTACAGCACAATGGGATCTTGTTCTTTGCTGGCTCTTAGACACTGCCGTAAAACATGATTATTAATAATAATAATAATAATTAATAATAGAATTCTACTCTTTACCCATCCAAGGTTTAAGGAAATTCTGTTTGAGGTCTGCACAGAGAGGCCAACCCCTCCAGGGCAAGGGTGAATTCCTCCCGGTAGGTGAAATTCTGGCCCCTTGGAATCAATGGGAGTTTTGTATTTAAGTATCAGGGTGTAGCTGTGTTAGTCTGTATCCACAAAAACAAGAAGTTGTCTGGTGGCATCTTAAAGACTAACAGATTTATTTGGGCATAATCTTTCGTAGGTAGAAAACCTCACTTCTTATGCATCTGAAGAAGTGAGGTTTTTTATCTACAAAAGATTATGCCCAAATAAAGTTGTGTTTAAGTGTTGCATACAAGCCTTAAGCTGGCCCTCTGCACAAGGGGTGAATTTCACCCACTGTGAATAGTTGAATCCATTCTTTAAAATGAGGGAAATGGTGACAAAATCAGTGGTTTAAAGTTCCACCCATTTCTCCTTTGTTAGCTCTCTGAAGGTCTTTGAGCACCACAGGAATGGATGGTTCAAAACCCATGTGGCAATAGATAAGGAGAGGAACATTCAAATTCAGTGAGAGATTCATGGGCACCCCTTTGTGTGTCTTTCTCATAAAAAGATGACTACATCACACATGAAATCAACAGGCTAGTGGGACAGAAAGACAGGGCCATAACACTGGGCCTGCACTTTAGCCCCTGCCGTATTGATGCTTTCATCAGGAGGGTGATCGATGTTCACAAAGCCATCCCACGCCTTTTACTTAGATGCCCAGACACAAAAGTAATCATCAAAGCAAAAAATACCAGGGAGATGCACATAGACATGGAGCAATTCAGTGACATTCATGAATATGTCCAATATATGGCAATGACGGACATTTTTCAGAGTCTTAAGGTGGGTATCATTGATGCCTGGTCTATGACTATAGCATATGCCACAAAATTCACCCACCCGATCATGTGTTTGGGAACCAAATCAGTGTGTGTTTAATGTACGTGTTAGCTGATATTTATCTAAAATGAAAAACAGGCTATAACTTGAGAACAAAGCACTTGATTAGAGCTGGTTGGGAGGACAAAGGGAAATTTCACCAATCCCCTCCAGCCCCCCCAAAATAATCTTTCCCCCCCCCAAAAGTTGATACTTTGAAAGTTAATCAAAAATATAGAAAAGTTTGAAATTTGTGTAAAAAAAACAAACAAACAAAAAACCCTACACAATTAAAAATCATCACGATTTCAAAAATCTTTGCTATCTTTCTAGCAATGACACGATAATTTACTCATTCCAAAAAGAATCAGATTAAAGATATCACTCTAGTACACTGGGTCCTGTCCCCGCCCCCCCAGCTTCTGTTAAGCAAATGTCTTCACCAGTTCTAAGATTCAGACTGGCCGGAAGAATTCGTGGTTGTTGTCTTCTCTTTCTAGCCTTTAGTGGCAGCCTTTGAAAGAGAGGAGATTGGTGAAAATGTGTAAGCAAGCATCCTCACAGCCTTTCTATAGTAGTGAATAAAGAGCCACAATGGATCCAACCCAGAACAAAGTAGGTTAATTCCCCTCTGTTGCTCTGAAAACCTGAAATATTGCCATTCTAAACGTATGTACCGTATTTATCCTCACCTCACCCAAGAGGAAAGGGAAGTGCTAGTGTCCTTGTTTACAGATGGGGAACTGAGGAACAGAGACGAAATGATTTGGCCAAGGTTGCATGGAAAATCTGTGGTGAACTCGAAGGTGGGTCTCCTGTATCCCAGACTGTAACGGCTGGTCATCCCCCCTTCCTCTGAGTTGTCTCAAATATTAGCAGCTAGTGGTATGCCACTAACAGCATCTGTTTGGTCTTTAGTGCTGTTTATGCTGCCAAATTGACTAACAAAGCTCTGGACTAGAAGTTCGAGTAGCAGCATGCTTTGCAGCCCTTAACGCTTGTCCTTATTTCACTTCTATTGTTTAATGCATTTGGAAAGGAAGAGAAACCGTTCCCTAATGGCCCAGGGATGCTGCACTCCAAACAAACTGATGTCATGTGGTAACGTGCAGCTTTGCTTCCATGGAATGTTTTACAGGAACAACTCTAAACACTGTACAGCAAATGCAATCAATGGATGAGTGAGCTGTCGGCTTACGGTGTCGGTGCATATTTGGGAGTGTATATTGCAGTGCCAGAGTACAGTCAGGGGAATCAAGGTGGAACATGACCCTCTCTCAAATTAACCATGTGATAGGACAGGCATCACGCAAGACTCTGCCAATCAACTGCTGCACTGTTGTCATGCTAAGAACCTAAAGACTTGTTCTGTATACAATGTCCCATCTCGATTCAAGCAGCCAGTCTACTTGCCACAAGGCAGTCTGCTGAACATTGAGCCAAACCTGAGAAAAGGGTGCGTGGGTCAGTTGGATGTCTCTGTGGGGCTGATTGATATGAGTACTAAGAGTTAATACAAATAATTTGATGGTGCAATTCCTTCAGAGGTTAGGTGTGACCATCCCTTTAACTCACTAAGCGGCTTGTCTTGTTAACGACAGACCTCCCAGGGACAGATCATAACATATGCTAAGGGTTACAATGCCACTTGCCCAGTCTGCATAAGGCAACTTTTAGTCATAGTCATCGATTAACATTACAACAGTTTTCCTGGAACAGTTTTTCTTCTTCTTTTCACAATTTAGTCTTTCCTTACTAAGTGCATAGCAACTTCCTAGAGCCAATGACTGTACGAACCCCCAAACGATCAAATTAAAGGTGGAAGATGCATTATTTTGATTCCTGAGGGTTTGAGTAAATTAAACAAATACTCAAATTAACCAGTGCTTAAATTATCAAATAAATATTACCATATGTTGCCCATATAGGGTTTTTATTTTGTTTTTTTGTAGTTATCCGTTAGAGTAGTGAACCTACTGCTTTCTAAGGGCTTGACCCTTAAAACAAAAAATCCTTTAGGCAATAAATAATCCCTTTGACATCTGTTAAGCATGTGCATAAATTTTTGGAGGTTCAGGGCCTAAGCCATCCATTTGCACATGCCAGGAGTAATGGCAAAGTTACATGCAATAAATGGAATTGAAAAAGGGGGTGGGAAATCTAAGTGTGCAAGTGGAAACGTGCATGTAGATAAGGGACCACAGTAAGCCACTCTCAGCTTCCTATTCTGCACGTGACCAGCAATCTGGCTAGCCTGCATGTCCTAACAGGTCAGACAGTGCCTGGATAATCTGGAAATGAGCAAGTTACAAATTCCTACAAAGAGCGAGATCTTGTCTGTCTTTAACTGCTATTATTCTAGGAATCCTGCACACCAGTGAAACGCCCCCACCCTCTGTATTTCACACAAGCAGCAGAATAACCACTGATCAGTAACTTTATACTTCTCTAGAGCTCTTTACAAACATTAAACCTTGTGTGATGGGTTCATACTCATTTTGCAAATGTGGCAACAGATTGACAGAGAGAGGTTAAGGCCAAAATTTGCCAACTTTTAAGTGCCTCAAGTTAGTCACCTAAATAAGTGGTTTGATTTTTCAGGGGCTCTGATTCCAGTCCCTTTGTGCGCTCCGCAGCTCTTGAAACCAAGCCTCATTTTCTGCAGGAAGGTTGCCTCATTTTAGCCATTCAAAGTGTTGTCCGAAAGCGACTTATCAACAAATAGGATCTGGGAGTCCTGACTTCCACTCCCCTGCTCTGAGGGTTCCATCTCATGAATCTTGGCACAAATGCTGAGTTATAGTATGATCTAAGTGAATGTACATGCTGTAACCTTTACATAAATGCTTGAATCAACTGTTTTTACTAATGGATTTTTGTTAGTCACACATTGTATGGGTCTCCCTCCGGTGGCTAATTTAATATCTACAACTTCATGGGGTTTTCTCATTTGTAAGACTTCCGTGTAGACATGAGAAGGTGCTAGGGATTGTACTGCCACTAAAATTCTTATTAATGCCTATTTTCAACCATAGACATGACCTGCTGACATTTGTCACTCATTTTGTCAGTCAGCAAGATATTATCAAATGAAAAATGCAAGATTAGAAGGAGATTCCTTTCCCCAATGGCTTTATCAGGCAAAACAGGTGGAAGCCTGCTTTCTGCAACATATCTAACTTCACAACTATGGCTCAAATTAATACTTGTTTGAAGAGAAAAATTGATTTACCTGATGGGAGATTCAACAGTGTCAGTGGATCAAGTATTTCACACAGACAGCAAACAGTAGGTTTTCCCTATTAGGTTAAATGATATCAACCTGTTTTCTTAGAATCAACGATATAGCAGTGGCTCTTTTTGTTTTACCTTGTTTACATTTCCTTTCAATAGCAAAACACTTGGCTAGGGAATATTTATTTTACTTTCCATTAATAATTTTAACTACTTATTTGAGGTGACCAATTTTACCATAATTAATGTACATTTATATATCGGTAAAGGTATGTGACTTGTTCAGTAGACAACTCAAAAGCATGACAAATGCATCTGCTTAGAAATTTCAAGAGAAAGTTGAAATCAGACCAGGCCCGCTCAAAATTTTGTTAAGTTGCGTAAACCGAGAAAGAACAAGGCATATGTCAACTTGAGTCTGTGACCTTGTGGTTTCAAATAAGTTTCATTTATTGAGTATGTGTCTAGTGTAGCAGGGCTTGATCTTGATTGGGAGCTACCAGAATACAAATAATACAGATATGGAACTCAAAGCAAAATTTGGAGGCAAAGTAAGAATTTGCAAATTGAAACAGAAGGAAGAGTTTGCACCAGCCCATGAAACAAAACCACCAAAGCTAGAAAGAACATAGTTAGGAGAGTACAGAGACTCTAATTTGGTACATTCATCCATGGAGTGAAAGCTGCAGTTATTTATTTTCTTTAATAATTTAAAGATAATCTTAGTTTCTTTTTCTCCATCAGCACTTAAATATTTTGGTCTCCATGGAACTGGGAAGCTTTGGACTTTGCTTGGTGTGGATATGGATTGAAACAGTCAAGTTCAATGGAAAAAACACTGACATCCCACACTCAGAGACCATGAGTAAGCAGTTAAAAAAATAAATATGTTGCTCATGAAATTGACAAACTGGCAGGGGACTGTCATAGCTCTGGGCCAGTACTTCAGATCCTTCCCCTTTGATACTCTTCATTAGAAGAGTGCTTAAAGTCCACAAAACCCTAACCTCTTCTTTAAAAGCCTAAAACTAATCATCAAAGCAGAAAGTGCCAGCGAGACGCACACAGATCCAGAGCTATTTGGGGACTATGGCTATGTCCAATACTTGGAAAACTGAAGGATGTTTTTCAGTATCTAAACATTGGTGTCCCTGATTTCTGGGATATGACTATCGACTATGCCACAAGTAGTGTTCACGCACCAGATCATGTAGTTAGGAATCAAATGAATATGTTTAACACACATCTGTTTTAAAGAACACCCTAGCTTATTTATGGGTTAGCACAGACTTGTGGTCACGTTGACAAGTTAAATGGCAGCAGCGTCCTCTTCTAGAGCCTGATCCAAAGGGCAGTGAAGTCCACGGACTCATTTAGCTGTTTCCTAGCCACAGGAACAGCCTGTGAAAACCGGACACGTTCTAACCATAAATTCTTTTAAAGTGAGTATTACAGGCTGACCCGCTTGTCATGCCAATGCACTTCATTCCTGGCCTGCAGCCTTTACATTTTTTATATTGAAATTTCATCTGCTTGATCACAAATCAGCTTTTTGTGCAGTTCCTCCCTAGCATCCTTTGAGCACAGACTGCTGCCTGCGTGAGAGTTTTGTAAAGTGGATACATGTCCACCATGGCACTAAAAAGAGCTTGTTACTTGA
Organism: Trachemys scripta elegans; assembly: GCF_013100865.1. NCBI lineage: Eukaryota > Metazoa > Chordata > Testudines > Emydidae > Trachemys > Trachemys scripta. Next base: position 15,698,549 of record NC_048318.1, on the reverse strand, counting down.
ATTAGCTGTCAAGAGCTAAGCTGATCATACCTTTGACACCACAAGCAGAGAAGGCCACTGCTCATCAGGCTACATTAAGTGATGCACATGTTCAGTCTGTCTTCAAATGGCACTGTGTATTTTACAGAGGAATTCTTGTTAAGTACACACATATATGACCACTGTAGGATGCAATAGATTTTCCATAACATTTTATTTTGAAAATCTGAGGGAGGCGGGTTCATCTTTTAGATGAACATTATATACAAAGTCTTATAACCAAGGCTGCTGCAAAAGAAAAGAGAAGGTGTAAAAAAAATCTTTCAGCAGGACTGGTTTTATTTTGTAACAAAAGAGTGCATCTAGAAGTAAATGAAGAGATGTATCAAAGAGCAAAAGTGATCTGGTACATAAAACAAAGGAGCTGCTGAGACTTAAATGGCAAATTCACAGCTCAAACATGTTAAAGCAGACAGAAGTCTGAATTACTGCTGCTTTCCTAATGGTTAAGAAACAAGGAAACTGAAAGAAGCCTCTTCCTTAAACACTGGTGAACAGAAAAACAACAGGAGATACTATGGGATGGCATTGTGAGATGGAAGATCAGCTCACAGTTTTATCACTTTCTCCATTTTCTATTAATTTTCTTTTCTTTTCCTCTGTTTTCCTCTTGAAGATGCTATTTCTGTAGAACTGAAGTTCTTTGATGCTTTCCCTGATGTCATCGAGTGCTCTGCAAGAGAATTAAGGAAGGTTTCAAAATGCACAAACACTCAGGCTAAATTTGGATTCTGATGCATTTCACAAATTCCAAACTGTAAAAAAAAAATAGTAGAACACTGAGAAATATATCGTGCACAAATCTGTCAGTAATAAAACCACCTTATCTAGACTGAGTAATACAGGAAACAATAAAAGTTCAGCAGGACAGGCATGCAAGGAAGTAACACATTACTTATTGGTTTGTGCTATTATGCAAGCCATAAGCTCTAGCAAGCCAATAGAGTCCATGACTTCAGAGGACTGGACTAGATAACCTCTAGAGGTCCCTTCCAGTCCTATGATTCTAGTGTAGTTGAGGGCAAAGGCAGGTAAACTGAGTTGAACGTGTCCATGTTGATGAATATGGAATTTAACACTACCTGGCCTGAAAACCAAAAAGGTTAGTTTACCCACTTTTGTTTTTTAAAATCACTGCACGACTTCAGCTATTAAAACAAGTATCAGTATTAGTCTGAGATGCCTAACAATGGTCAAGGACTCAAGAGACCCGGATTCTATTCCTGGTTTGGCCAATTAGCTACTGTGAGACCCTGAGCAAATTGCTTTACCTGTCTGTTTCTCCTCCCACCCTTTGTCTGGTCTATGTAAACTCTTTGGGGCAGAGACGCTTTCATTATGTATTTGTACAGTGCCTAGCACAAATGGACCCTGACTTCAGGTAGGGCCTCTAACGTACCATAATACAAATAATTATTAGAAAAGGACAGTTGTCAAGAACAGTATTTAGTAAAAACCAACAAACAAAAAATCAAATCAGGACCTAGATTCTGGTCACTCTGAAATCTAAGTAAAGCCATCGCTAAATACCAGAATCCAGAAGATAGTGCTTCCTGAAATCAGGGCATCATCAGCCAATCTTTACTTGATGATGATGATGTTTCATTCCAACAAATGCGTCCTGAAACTGTGCCAAAAACATGCCAGCATCCAGCAAGCATCAGCAGTAACCAAAATGTCCCTATAACCTCCCTAGCCATCTTTGTATTTTAATGCACAACAGTTTTAAACACCAATCTTTAGCGGTAGGATGGAATGGCTGGGAATCACCTTCTGCAATATGCCAGGCTTTAGAAGGCAAAGGCCTGGCTATGATGCAGGCTCCCCCCTTTGAACCCTGAGCCTTCCTGTGCCCATCTTACAGAGCCCATGGATCAGAGAGCTAGGGAAAGAGGTACTTGAAGATTCAATTACTCCTTTTCCCAAAGATTCCCATGCAATTAGCAACAACTTTTCTCCATCCCTGCATGAAAGAACTGTCCCTTATCCTAAAACAGGAGAGGTTTCAAGAGGCCGTAAAAATAACTTATGCTCATTTTAACTTTTGATGTGAAAGGGACCATCTGCCAATGGCGTTATGCGCCCAGAGGGAAGGCATCTCAGTACTGTTCCGGTTGGCTTCTTATTTATGCTAAGTCATCGTTGCTTTGTTTCCCAATGGGAATGAGTTAAAACCGCCATCAGTCCTGTTGAGCCGATAGAGCTTTATTGCTCCACTTTGGATAGCAGCAGCAATCTGCCAGACAAGTTCTGTTTTCCAGATCTTTATTTATGAAATAAACAAAGTAAATGTTTATATTACAATAGTACCCAGAGGCCTAAGTCAGAACTGAGGCCTCGCTGTGCTAGGCACAGTATTCGGAAAAACAGGGGGACCAATCCTGCCCCTCTCGAGTCAACGGCAAAACTCATCTAGACTCCACAGGGCTCTGGGTCAGATTCCTGGTGCTGGCCCTGAAACGATCTAGGAGAAAGTTTTAATACTTTCAACTACACAGCACCTTTCATCAGAGGATCTGAAAGCAAGTTATCAATGTTAACTATGCCTCGGAACATCAGTTAGGTAGTAAATCCAGGTTAACCCCACTTCACAGATAGGGAAACAGGCATCAATACATCACAAACCCAATCTCCCAATCCTCTGCTTTCACTACTGGTCCTCTGGTAACAGCTTTGCTTCAATACAAAACTTATGAATGTTCTTAGTTTTTTCTGAGATGCTTAGCACTGTGGTATGTAAGTGCTGTGAACATGTATTTGTCAGGACAAATATCTTGGCTTAGTAAACTGAGCAAGTCATTAATGGATAATAAATTACTTCTGTTTTCTGTATTTTTACAGAGTAACTTTTTTTGCCATAATCAGACTTTAAAGAGAGAGATATGGCAACGAATAGAATTACACAGACTTCCAGTGCCATTGCCAATAGAACTAACATGTCAGGTTTTCAAAGAAATTGGTATGCTCCATATTCTAGTAGAAGAGAGTACTGTAGCTTAAAGATATGACAAATGTACTACATTTAAAGGCAATAGTGGAAGTCTCACCTGTGAGAAGCCACCTTCTTTGGTGCAAATTCAAATTCTTCTGGATACCAGCGCCTGTATATGGAAGAAATTGAGTTTTAAATCCATACACCTTAAATACATAGTCAGAGGTCTCTTTGGGTTTGCTACAATGGGAAATGTCTCTTCAGTGCAAAAATTTGAATTTCACTGTCATTCAGAAAAGTTACTGTTATAAGCATCAAAATAATATAATCCATGTGAGAGCTAAACACCTCCCCACTCTGCATGCAGTTCAGTAAGTAGGTCCTTGTCCTTTTTCTGTTTGATCCTAGTGGAATATCTGAAAGAACTAAATGGCTGCACACTGCTCTTTTCCTGCTGTCCTCCTCTCTTGTTTTAGAAGAAAATTAGTAAAATATAATAGAGCTCCTTAGATCTTTTTACAATAACTCTGTATGGTATTTACCTGCAAAGTTCTTTGACAGTGCTCACATCAATTATCCTGTAATGAACGTGCCTCATGAACTGAGGCATATATTTGTCAAGAAACTTCTTATCTGCATGAACAGAGTTTCCTAGAAAAAGACAAAACCGATATTTCTTTCAAAGACTTTACAAAGCTACAGTGAATTACATCTGAACTAGAGGTAGGCTATGCAGACTGAGGAAATCACATATGACTTCTAAATGTTTTCAGTCAGGTCATAAATCTCATGTTCCAATAAATATGATTTTAAAGGTTTCTGTCTGATTTCCATTCTGGGATCACTTCTGTGTGGTTTAAATATATAATCTCTCTGCATTGAATTCTTCAGTTACTTTGTCTACAATTTCTGCATAAGCTTTCGTGGGTGAATGCCAACTTCGTCGGTCCCATGCATCAGATGAAGTGGGCATTCACCCACGAAAGCTTATGCATCAATACATCTGTTAGTCTTAAAGGTGCCACAGGACTCTCTGTTGCTTTTTACAGATCCAGACTAACACAGCTACCCCTCTGATACTCTACAATTTCTGTGTCACAAACATAATTATTTCAATAAAAATATTACACAAACAACCAGGTTTTCCACTAAGGGTAAATAAGCTTTACTGTTTGTTTAATATATTTTCCTCGGGTCATCCTTTTGACCTCTGTGAGTCAGGGTTCTGAGTCACCATTAAGTAACAGGACATTCAGAATAGCGGCCCTTAGAGGTTGATTGGATTCATATCAGCAGTTAGTTCCCTATTTTTCTTTTGCATTCACAAAAGGCTAACAACACTAAGTCGCACCAATAATGAAATATTACTAGTAACAGGAATTTAAGTTTCCTGCAGATCTATGGGGATTTTCAGAAATCCATATGTAATATTTGCTTCAGGCAATTTATAGAATGGATGATACCTATTGCTGAACTTCCCCTGATTAATGAAATTTGATTGCATGCAGATCTCCAGGTAGGAGATGAAATCACTCCTACATTGTGCATTAACAGGCTTTTCAAAGCCCCACTGGGAACGAAAGGAGGATTGATTTTATTAGTATTAAAAATATAAGTACACATTTTACCTGCAAGAGGACAGAGGCCGGGTGGTGTTTGCTGTCGTACAAAGGACAGAAATTCATACTCTGCTTGCTGCAATGAAATTGTACTTTCTTTCACTGCCTTAGTAAGGCCAGACTGCAAGAAAGAGGCATCCATCACCAATCAAATATTTACCATTATTTAAAAATACTTCTAGCATATTTAAGTAGCAGTCAAAACCAACTAATGGCACATTTAATGCCCAGAAGCATTAAAAAAGATGACAACTTAACGCTTAAATTTAACCTTTTGGAAGGTCTTAACGTTTTACCAAGTGCATCAGTGTTTATCCACTTCAATCCTAGCTAAGGGACAGATGACAGCATTGTGGTCCAGACAAGATGCTGGTCAGTATAGCTGCTTAAATCCAGAACCCTGTGAGCATCAGTAGAACTAGCAAGAATCATGTCAGTTTCACACTGCTGCTCAGAGCTTTCCCAAGCAGCAGTTCACATCAGCCATTGTTGGTAGGTTTATTTCTCTAGCTAGAAGGTGTCTAGTAAAATTTTCAAGGCCTGTTCAAAGTTGCTGCAAGTCGAGGTTGTTAAGGCCCTTTGGATAGTCTGTTTCAGGTTAGTCTTGTGGTTAAGGCACTGGATTGGATCTCAGAAGATCTGGATTCAATTTTCAGTTCAGACATGGACTTTTTGTGAGATCCTGGGCAAATCACAACCTCTCTCTGCCTCAGTTCCCCATCTGTAAAATGGGGATATTTCCTTTCTCCCACCTTTTGTCATCTACATTTAGAATGTAAGCTCTTCAGAACAGGAACTGTCTCTAAAGTGTTCATATAGCACCTAACACAATTTTGAGATTAAGAATTATAAAGTTGCTACTAGTTACACGGAAACAGTGATTCTGGTACTATTGCTCTAGAACCTTTACCTTCCCATGATGCTCTTTACACCATTCTGACATGCCATCCAGCAACTCATCTGGCTGGTTTATAATCAGGTTGGGACCCTGTTAATGAGAAAAAAAATAGTAATATAATCATATCCTAACAAAAAAATCATTCTAAAGCTTATCAGAGGAATCTGTCTACCTCCTGTTGACACGTCTAGCTTTAAGGAAATTACGAGAATGCTGTGCAGAGCAAGATGGGCAGCTATCTTAAAGCCCATGTGGTGGGAAATGCCTCCCTGACCTGGTATAAACTATCAAGTGTTTCTGTATGGATAGTACATGTAGTTCCAGTTGGTCTCTCAATGGCTTCTAACATCAAGTTTTCTTAGTCTACAAATGAAAAGGCACAGTGGTGTTCTTTCTTCCACAGTCAATAACTCAATCTGGAATGTGAATATCAAGTCAAGTTCTTTCAGGCTCATGCATCATTTGATTGGATTCTGTAACTGGAACTTATTTGACAAACGATGATCCATGAATCAGAACTGAATCCAGTTGCCTCTTCCAGCACTGTGTGTATTTTGCAGCGCTAAGTAGTAGTGAAACCTTATTCTTGTCACTAAAGCAAGAACATATGACTCATAATGTGTAAAAAGGAAGCACAGGTCTGTTCAGTAAGATACTGCCAATTTTACAGGGACATCTTCCAGGTTATAATCACATCTTAAAAACAGGCATTTTGGAGTCAGCAGCTGGCAAACCTTACAGTACTAAAAAGTGACATACTACACTGTCAACAAGGTTGTTCAAGAATGCAGGATATCTGCCACTAACATTTTACACACAGCCACAATCCAAACAGCCCTCAAAAGCATGTACTATAAATTGTTGTTTGACTCATTTTGCATTCCACAGGCTGCACACATCTGGAAACTATACTTATGAAATGGCACATACCACGCTGGCTGCTTGTTAGCCAGATGGTTCACAAAACATCAAAGATAAAAATATTCCACTCTAACCTAATGGGCAGATGCACCTTCAAGTATAACAAAGTAACAGTACCAGGAGCTAGTAATCAGACATACACCAGTGCACATTGACTCCAAACTCTAACCTACCTCAGCCAAAATGTTTAAATCAGGATCAGTTATGAGACAAGCCATCTCAATGATCTGGTCCTTCTCTATGTCCAGTCCGGTCATCTGCAAACGCACAAGCAACAATTGTAAGAAAAGAGAAGAGCTATGTTTTATACTTTGCAGGGAATGTATGTCTTAACAACACTTTAATCCCAGAGTTGGGCTAACACTGCTGTAATGTTTGGGTTTTTTCACAAACGCTTTGCACTGATTTCAATCACCAGTAGAAGGGAAATAATCAGTGTTTGCCAAACTAAGAAAGGAAACGACATTTTCCAAAGCTTCTCAGTGGGCTGTGCAAATACTTGGAGAGTGAATTTAGAGCAGAACTGCTCAGCCATAACTAGAAAAGAGAGCTCGACAGCTGGAACCCCCCAGGCCCTGAATCTGAACCGGATGCTTCCCTGCCAGCTGAAGCAGCAAAGTGCAGGCCAACCTACAGCCTGGCAGGATCAAAGAGAGGGAAAGGCTCTTTTCGTGCAGGGAGCCGACCCAGACCGGGGCTTGGTCTCAGAGGTGTGTTTCCCTACGCTCTGTGCAGCCTAGTCTTAAACACCCCCGGCAATGCCACCCCGAGGCAGTCCCTAGGGGCAGGGATCTCCTCCTGACACCCAGCCTGGCTTTCCCCTTGCACACCTCCCTCCAAGTGCAACCCCCCCCCCCCCGGCCCTGCCTGGCCATGGGGGCCCCCCCCAGCACCTGTCTGACATGGGGACCCTTCCCCCCCCAGCACCTGTCTGACATGGGGGACCCCTCCCCCAATCCTGCCCCCCTCAGCCAGGCACATCCCCATGGAAACATCCCTCACAGCCGACCTGCGTCCCCCCCCCCCCCCCCCACCAGCGGGGGGTGCTCCTGCCCCTCACCTCCAGATCCACCCAGACCATCCTCTGCCCCATGCTGCCCCCAGCCATGGCCGCTGCGTCCCGGCCCCCGGCTCCCAGTGCCGCCAGCAGCCGGCCCCCGGCTGAGCCCAGCAACCAAGCACGCATCGCGACAGGCCGCAAAGCGTCAACGTGGGGACTACAATTCCCAGACGCCCATGCGCCATCTCCCCACTCAGTCCTATGGCTGGGTCTGGCCCGAGGCCTGCTGGGAAATGTAGTCACCCCCCCCCCGGGGGCATCACAGGAAGGAATATTTCCACCCTCCCAAACAGCAGTGCATGCTGGGGCTTGTAGTCTCCACCCGTCCCATAGCTCCACGTCTGTACTGCTGCTAACTCTCAAGGGCAGATGCTTAGTTTTTATTCTGCTCCAAGCGCGCCTCTACAGGGAGTATTTTACACTGAGGGCTGTTGAGTTTGCAGGTTCTAGTCCATGACTGGGGCTCCTAGGCACTAAGATAATACCACTAATTTAAAAGAAGTAAATTCCATTTACTTCCTCAAGGCCGGGACCTCTAATATTGCTCATTGACGCAGCTGCATCATCCATAGCCTAGTCTCCCATAAAACACAAATAAATAACAAAATAATTCATAGACTGAGCCACTGTGACATGAATAGGACAGTCAGAAACCTGATTAGTTGTCACTTATTTGTAGTATAGTTAAGGCTAAGATTTTGTCACAGAGTAAAAGTCACGGACAGGCCATGGGCAATAATGAAAAATTCACGGACGCCCAAGCCCTGACTTTTACTACAAATATCCATGACAAAACGAGGCACCTGGGCAGCTGTAGACAGGTTGGGAGCTCCAGGGTCCCCTTCTGCTGGTGGCTCTGAGCAATGGGGGTCCCACTTGCCGCCCGCGGCGGCCAGGAGCTCCTGGGATTCCCCCTGCTGCCCACGGCATCCAGGAGCAGCGGGGGGTCCGCCTGCTGCCGGCAGCTGCAGGGGGCTCCCACCTCCTGGGGCAGTAGGGGTACCCCGCAGCTCCCTGCCTCCGCAGGCAGCAAAGAACCCTGCTGCTCCCAGCTGGCGCTGGCTGAAATCACGGAGGGCTTTGGAAGTCACGGAATCTGTGACCTCCATGACTAAATTGCAGCCTTAATTATAGTACCTGGACGCCACTGCACCAGGCACTGTGCAAACATAGAAGATCCCTGCCCCAAAGATCTCACAGTCAGAACAGGGAAGACAGACAAAAGGTGGGAGGAAACAAAGTGATCACAGTTGCCCCTTAATCCCCAGGCCCATATTTCCTTTCCATTTGCTCTGGAAAATAATCATTCCCTCTCAAATTTGTATTTTGTGCTGGTGAAAAGTGCCAAATTGGCTGAAACTGGAAATTGGATAATGAACTCCTCTGCGTCTAGGACAGGTACAGTATAGGCACTGCTCCCAGCAAATGTGCATCAGCCTTCATGTAGGAACAACCTCCAGGAGCGAGGGGGGACTTCAGACGCTCCTGAGGCGGCCAACAAGAATGCCAAATGAGGATGGTTTTTTATAATGCAAAACTTGTCCACTAGAAAGTGGACCAAAACCCACCAAGTCATTTCATGTAGGGGTTACGGAACAGCCATTAGATAGTGACATCTGGTGGGAAAGCCATTCCCAACCTGACCTGCACTCAAATGAAGAATCAAGAGGAGAAAGGGTCTGTGCCCCATTGTCAAATCATTGAACCCTCCCCAACCATTTTTAATTTCATGTGTAAGTCCAACTTTGTTTGCTCACATGAAGCACACAGAAATGTTCTTGAGGCCCTAAAGTAGCCAGTTAGGAAGCAGAAACTACTGCATTGTGGTTGTAGCATAGGCGGCAGAGTGAAGTATGAGCCACGTTAGGGTGTTCAATTTTAAAAAAAACATAGTGCTGCTTGGATTTCCCATCAGGTAGCATATCACCATGGAAAAAGCAAGCTTTATTTTAAATAAATAAAGCTTTTCCCCCTGTGGTTAGGGCTGTCTCATTGCATCAAAGCAATATCACAGCATGGCACTGGAGTGATGGGCATAGCATTTTTTTTTCTTTTTTTTTTTTGACAGCAGTAATATGACCCTTAATTTACAAAATGAATTCACCGATATGCCAACAATGGCTGGTAATTTGGTGCTTAATTGCAAATATATCTTGTTTTCAAGCACAGCACCAAGAAGTTATATTCAAGCTGGTTTCAATAACGAGAGCTTACGTACACACATGTGCACCTTTCTCATAAATATGTTTAAATGCTGTTTGGTAAATCCCAATAACAGCTTCTTGTGGCAGTTTCTCCAACTTCACTACAACTGTAGGTGGCTTGTGGCCCCTAACGAACTTGTGCTTTTACTGATTTCTTGAAACTAAAAACTTAGATGTTTGCTGAAAGCTGCTCTCAAGGTTCTCAGTGCTTTCCAGAGAGGAAAGTGCTGAATTTGTTTGTCTCGTTTGTCAATAGATATCTTAACCCAAAGTTAAAGTAAACTACTAACAAATTTGTCCCAAAACAAACTTTTTTGTAAAAATAAACTTTTTAAAGCCTACATCCACTAGAAATGTTTGTATTTTTTTTTAATTCCAGGGGGAGCAGTAATTCTTTAAAGAAAACAGTTGATTTATTTCAAAACAATTTTTCAGAAGGAAATGCATTTTTAAATAAACATTAAAAGTTTAAAAAGTCAACTACAAATTTTTTTGCCAGAAGCTGAGGATGGATCACTTGATGATTACCTGTTCTGTTCGTTCCCTCTGGGGCACCTGGCACTGGCCACTGTTGGACGACAAGATACTGGGCTAGATGGACCTTGGGTCTGACCCAGTTTGGCTGTTCTTATGTTTGGATCATTTCAAAATGTTTGGTTTTGTTAAGTTTCAAAACAAACTCAAAACTGCAGAATTTCCCACAAAACAGAAAACCCAGGTCCTATTTAATGGCCCTGGCATTCTAAAATCAGAACACCTATTCAGCACCCTTGGTGCATAAATCCAGGTGATTTACAAGCAGTTCATGGATATATGCATAAAATACCAATGGTACTTTTAATTTTTACATTTCTAATTTCAACTAGCATCCTACAGAATCAATATCTAAATGTCCAAGATGTCTTATGGATATGTTTTTAATATGGTAGTTTTCTGCTGTTGCAGTCACAGATCTTACAAGTCATGAAATATCTCATTGTGAAATAGAAGGTGGTATGTGAAAAATATTTTAGAAAAGGTAAAGAATTCTAATATATTTTTCATAGTAAAATCTGGCCTTGAGTGTTTATTATGAAATTGTCACATTACCACATCTATTAAAATCTAATTTATGAGGACTATTTTAGCACTAGATCTTATTGCCTGGTACTACTGCTAGCATTTTTAAGTAAAAAGAACATTAAGACAAAATACATGATTTATTAAACTAACTTGTAGTTTTTACATTGAAACTGTTATCCAAGCAAGAAAAGTCAACTTAGCTATGTCTACACCAGTTTAAAAAAATACTTTTCCAGAATGTATACTGCACAAGGATCACAAATGCTAGTTTTCAGTGCTACAAGAAATAAGGGAGTCTGCACTTTTTCAGCAGTTTCCCAGATGCTATCCCAACACTTCCATTATGATGTGTGCTTCAAAGAAATTGGTGAACTAGCAGAGAGAGAAAAAAATCACCTGCATCCTGCTAAACTTCCCCTTCTTATTTTTCATACCAAAACTTTTTAAACAAGCGTTCTGAAACTGTGACAGGATGAACACACTTATATTTACTCAGCTAAAACCAATCGCTTCTTTCTTATTTACCAAATAATTGATATTTTCTGGCAAATTGTATGGTTAGGCTCATATCCAAAGTTTGTAAGCAAGATGTGGTTTTCTGTCTTCCCTGCAGCTCATTCAGCTTCTAATTAAATTCACTGCACCTGTTCTGAAAATCAAGCCCACTAACTTATTCAGAGAGCAGAACAGGTCATGCTAACTCAGAATGTGAACAGCTTAACTTTCTAGAACTAGCACTACACAGAAGGAAAAGGTGAGTTAAATTATGATTGATATTTCATTCTTTGCATGTTTTTATTAAATTAAATGGATCAGTAAGTTTTTTAAACTGGAGTGTTGTACTGTATATCAGCTAGGGAAAAGGAGACAGCAAATAGTTACTATTTGCAGAGGATTGGTTTTCTGATGGATACTAACACGTGGTAGTAAAATGTCAACTTTGCTGAGTATCTACTGTATAGCCTCCAATTAAAAAAAAAAACAAAAAAACTCCCAAAGGCCAAGCCAAAATGGTTGAGTTCTGTAAAATTAAGGATGGAGTCTTTGAAAGACATCCATTTGTTATTCCAAAAGTCTTCTGCCAGAAGTATTTTTTTAATTTATTTTTTTAAATCTTCCAATTAACATAAAATGAAATGTTAGCTACCATATCATGTATCAAGTCCTGCATCTTTGCTTCATAGGAGCCACAGGAGGCGACCAGCCCAACTGACCACGGAGAATCCGAAGTCTCATGGGAGACCCCAACACAGATACTGTAGGACCTCTCCCCTCCCCCCCCCCGGCTGAGTTAGTGGCAAGTTGCTACTGTTACAGAGGCAGCCACGCCCTTTGGTGGGCGCCCCACCCCCATTGAACTCTGGCTGCTAGGCCATACTGCCCTGGGCTGGTCCATTGACTCTGGCCGCTAGGCCGCGCTGCCCTGACCCTAGGGGCGTAGACCGTCACACATGGTGGAGAATGTAGGCAACGCCCGGGACCAGCTGAAAGGTCCAGGGGAAGGAATCTAGACGATGGGAGCCCCACTGCCACCCAAGGTGGATACCGAGAAGCTTCTAAAGTGGATGCTGGAGAGTTAGCAAGAGCAGGCGGCCCAACAGCGACAGCAACAGGCTCACATGATGCAGCAGATGGCGAGCCAGCATCAGGAACAACAGCAGCAACTCCTTCGTGACTTGGCTGCCCAGCAACAAGTACCACAAGAACGCCTGGTCCAGCAAGTGGCAACTCTACTACGCCCACCGGGAGCCCCAGCCGCCACGCCCACCGGGGCGGGATCTGGAGAGACTTTGGCAGGGCTGCCGATATGCCTCACTAAGATGGGGCCGGGGGACAACCCCGAGGCGTTCCTGGTCACTTTCGAGTGGGTCACTACAGCTGCCCAGTGGCCCCTGGAGCCGCCTCCTGAATATATGGACACTCCAGGCGTCAGTTTACTACTCACAGACTGTCTAGTGGAGCGCTTTAACGGTATCCTGAAGTCCATGTTGCGGAAAATCGTGGAGGAGGATCCCAGCCATTGGGATGCACTATTGCCAGCCCTGCTGTTCGCTATAAGGGAGGTGCCCCAAGCATCGACTGGATTCTCATCCTTTGAACTCTTGTATGGCAGACAACCCAGAGGAATCCTGGACCTCCTGAGGGAAGACTGGAAGGCGCAGGAGACACGAGTACTCAGGACCACCGAGTATGTGTTACACCTCCAAGAGCGACTGAGCCTTGAGTGCTTTCGCCCGAGAGAACCTGATGCGGGCCCAAAAGACACAAGAACGGATCTATAACAGAGGAAGTAAGGTGAGGAGTTTTGACCCGGGGGATTGGGTGTTGCTCTTACTGCCCTCTACAGAGTCAAAGCTCCTAGCCAAATGGCAGGGGCCTTACGAGGTGACCCGGCGGGTCAGGCCAGTCGATTACGAGGTCCGGCTGCCAGGATGACGGAGGGATAACCGTACGTATCACATGAATCTTTTGAAGGCCTGGAAAGCAAGAGAGGCCTTGTTCATCACCCCGTCACTGCTGGCCCCAGAACTTGGACCGCTAGCAGGGGAACCCCTGGATCCAAGGCAGGCTATGCTCAGGGCAGGACTCACCCCAGCACAGCAGGAGCAAATACAGCAGCTCATATGGGACTTCCCCGATGTTCTATCAAACTGCCCGGGATGAACCAACCTTCTGAGCCATCACATTGTGACAAGACCCAGTCAGAGAGTGAGGGACGACCACAATCTGCTGCCCCGGAAGATGTGGGCCGCAGTACGACAGGAACTGGATACAATGCTTGAGATGGGGGTGGTCAAGGCGTCAAGAGTGTATGGCGAAGCCCAATTGTTCTGGTCCCAAAACCCGATGGGACCACTTGATTCCCAGAAGGTCAATGCTATCTCCTGGTTTGATGCGTACCCAATGCTCTGTGCAAAAGAACGCATAGAACGACTTGGGGGAGCGAGGTATCTGTCAACCCTAGATTTAACTAGAAGGGTACTGGCAAATCCCCCTAACACCAGGGGAAAAAACGGTCTTTCCAACGCCATTCGGCCTCTTCCACTTTGTAACCATGCTGTTCGGGCTACATGGAGCCACAACGACTTTTCAGCGGCTGATGAATAAGATCTTGCTGCCTCACAATCAGTATGCAGTGGCTTATATAGACAACACTGTAGTCTACAGTAGTAACTGGGAGGACCACCTTCGACACCTCACTGGGGGTGTTCCAGGCCCTTAGAACAGCTGGCCTCAAAGCCAACCTGGCAAAGTGCGATCAAGCAGGAGGAGGTAACATACCTCGGGTATGTTGTAGGGGGAGGGAAATTGCACCCCCTAATCAATAAGGTACAAGCCCTTATGGATACACCCAAGACAAAAAAACAGGTATGCCAGTTTTTGGGACTGGCTGGGTACTATCACCGTTTCATACCAGACTTTGCAACCGTAGCCTGCCCCCTTTTGGGCCTGACGAACTCTCAGCTGTGACAGGTGCAGTGGTCTGACCAGTGCACCGAGGCCTTCCAAGACTCTGAAAGAGCAACTCACACAGGCACCAGTCCTGCGACACCCCGACTTTACAAAGGAGTTCATAATCCAGACACCTCAGAGGTGGGCTTAGAGGCCGTATTCTCCCAAGAGTCGGAGGGGGAAGAACACCCAGTAATGTACCTGAATTGCAAATTATTTCCTCGGGAACATTACTCAACAAAAGAGAAAGAGGCCCCAGCTGAGAAATGGGCTATTGACGCCCTGCGCTATTACCTGCTGGGGAACACCTTCAAATTGATCAGACCATGCCCCCCTCAGGTGGATACACAGCATGAAGGACACGAACCCCCAGATTATGCACTGACCTCTCACTCCAACCTTACGACTTTCGCATATTTCATCATTCAGGTAAGACCCACGTTAACAGACTTTTTTCTAGACAGGGAGGGGAGGAAGAGGAGACGGACCGCCCTTGGGGGCCCTTCTTAAGGGAGAGGGTGTGTGACGGGGTCTGCTTACCCCGCACTAGCCCAGACAGGGTGAAGTCCCGCCTCCCCAGCAGGACTGGGCATGCTCCAAATACTCTAGCAGTATAAAGGGAGGAAGCCCAGCTCATTCTGGGCTGAAGACTGCAGAGGAAGGACCTTTCTGGGAAGCGCCTGTGGAGGGCCAGCTACAGCCCCTGACTACGCCAGGAATCAGAGCCTCCCCAGGCCCGCTTGAACCCTGGCAGCTGGAGGAGCCACAGGAGGCAACCAGCCCAACTGACCATGGGGCATCCGAAATCTTATGGGAGACCCCAACGCAGGTACTGGTAGGAAGTGACCCAGAGACGGTAATGGAGTGGTACCTTCCACCCGGGAAACCTCAGTGTTTTGGTAGGATGCCCCTTCTGAGTCAGTGGCAAGTTGCCATGCCACTTGTAGGGCCCAGTGGAGTCGGGTGGGTCTGGGTCCCCCTACAGGGGCAACCACACCCCTTGGTGGGTGCCCCACCCTCATTGAATTCTGGTAGCTAGGCCAGGCTGCTCTGCACCCCAAGGGTGGCTCCATTGAACTCTGGCTGCTAGGCTGCACTGCCCTGACCCTAGGGGCACAGACCATCACACATACGTAACAGAAAATGTTCTAAGAGCATCACAGCATTAAAGTTACTTCTCTTCATATCATTTGCACCTTGCGTAACTGATTACAATATTTTATTCTCGTAGTTGGGTGAATTTTTGTGCTAGTCAAAAATGGAGTCTGATATTAAATAGAAATCCTCTTTAGTCACACAATAGTACAAGTTCTCAAACACACATCAGTTTGATCTGAAAAGAAACTTTATGGAACATGTTATATTTAAAAAAAAACCTAAATGAATTATGGAGCCTGACAATTACAATACATGAGAACAGGCAAAGGCTAGGAGACAAACTACTAACAAATTTTATACAGGCCAAGTAGATTTGAACTATTAAAATCTAGAGTTTAGTCTCCATGTCTCAGTACTGCAACTTGTCATCCAATGCCAAGCTTTAAATAAAGATATCTCAGTTATTTAAATCTTTCCGGAAAACACTGAGCATATTCATTCCTCTTGAGAGCACTGGCTCTTCTATTTTCCTTACTCTGACTAGTTTGGTTTTGAGCAAGTCGCTGTGACTTAGAATGTTTCTTATGTAAAAGACATTAAATCAAAAGTCTGAAAGAATTAGACTCTTCAGTAAGTCCTCTAGTTAGTTCTGTATTTCTAATTACCACTCAATTCTCACTCAACCATCAGTTTGACAATCACTAGCAATGTAGGAAAGACACTAAGATGCAAGCTGAAGAGAAACCGCTTACTGTAGAGTTTACTTCTCAACATCCTCTGAAACTTTTCACTGAATATGCTTTTATAAAAAAGTTTATTGCTATACTGAAACATAGGAATGCATATATTAAAAGGATCTGGGCACGTGAATAGAGTTCAGTTAATTAAACAAGATTTCAATACATGTGAAATTCTGTCACACTAACAGCCTCTTAGTTACTAATCTGAAAGAAAAAAAATCAACCCTTATTACTTTTGGATACTGTACCTCAGTCATACCACAATTTTTCAGCAACTGATTTAAAAGTTAAATAAGTAATATTGCATAAAAATTAGGGGCATACATCGAAAATACTTATAAAATAGGCACCCCTGTTTCTCCTATGCATTAAAACAAAAATTCTTTACATCAAGAGGTACAGGCTAAATTTAGATTTTCTAAAATATAGACAACCTACTTCAAGGCATGCAATCAGTTCCTGAGTGGTTTTAGTTACATAAACATAATTTCTTCAAACATTTTAGGCTACTGCACATAATTTTAAAACAATTATTAAAATCAAAAGGCCCAAGATTGGAACAAAGGAGCATATTAAGTCCTTAAATGCAAGAATTTGGAACACTGAAATTGTTTTCTCCACAGATTTTACAGGGCAATTACATTAAATACTATTCTTCAATACATTTTCAAAAGCAACATTTATTTCAGTATGAAAACACTGTCTTCAATATTTAAACTGCCACATGTATCATATTACAAGGAATTTGTTTAATGGGATTACCACCAGACCTGTTGCAGAGACTACTTTTTTAATTACACTAAAAAAATACAAATTTTCTTTATAATACAACCAAGCTGTACAATTTCACCAAACTACAATGATTTTTTTTTTAAAGTTGTGGCACATTTCTCTACATAAAACCCTGAGGTGAAAGGTTAATACAATAAAAATGAAGCTGCTTTTTCTTTTAAAAAAAGGTAATGCAGGTGACTTTACAAACTTTTTTAAAAGGTAACTTACGATGTTACTCTATACACTGTTAAAATCAATTTGAGACCTGGAGGAGAGAGCCCATAAAAGTTCTTGAGAGCCCACTTTTAATACTCGCTAATGCCGGGATGGGCGCCATTTGCCATCTCTGTAGTTCTCTCTTCGATTATAGTCATGGCTCCAGCCATCATGGCTCCTGTCTTCATAGCAGTACTCATCCCTGTTCCCTCTGGAGTAGTGATCAGATCCAGGGTCATGAGGACTCCTGTCTTCATAGCTGTACTCATCTCTGTTCCCCCTGTAATGATGATCAGAGCCGTAGTCTCCAAAACGCTGCTCACGGTTAAAATGTCTGCTGTCCATATGATAAGGATGGGAGTTCAGCCTGTTCTTGCGCTGTGCTGATGAGCCATCTGGACGACGCTGCATTTGTGAGCCTGAAGACTGATTAAATGAATGACTCTGCTGCTGCCCCGGTGAGGTATAAGTGGACTGATCTGAATGCGGAGAACCATACTTTCCACTGTATTGTGACTGCTGCCATGTACCACTATTCATCTGGGGGGGGAAAAAAGGCTAATCAAGAAAGAAGTCTAGCTGAGTTGATGGATACTGAATCAGCATTTGGTTCTGCTGAGACTGGATGATTGATGGAACAGCTTAGCAGTCCATGGTGCAAGACTTAGGACAGTTTTTTAAATGCTTATAAAGGGGCTAGGAGTTCTGCATTATATAAATAGTAAATACAGGGGGAATACCATGCACTATGTGCATCAGCATTCATGGCAGCCACACTCTCTCTACTGGACACTAACGTCATACAGCATTTTCATCCCTCTAATGAATTGGGCCTGCTTAACTCCTCTCTTCTAAATGATATACTAAATAAAATTCAGGATAAAAAGCAAGAGCATTTAATTTCTTTGAGATGGTTTTGGTTGAAGTGATTACACTGAGCTAAGAAACAGATGACCCAAAGGAGACAAAAAGAAAATATGTAACATACTGACCTATTTTTGGCTAGTGAGCATTTGTTTTCAGAAGTTTACACTCAAGCAGCATGAAAGAAATCAGAGCTGGTGGTTTTATTCATATGGATGCTAAGTTGTCCTTTGTGGAACCATATTTGCTCCTCAACTGAAAAGCTTTGATGTGAATACTTACTAACAACAGAAGGACTGGATGCAGGTTCACAGAATAAGTTTAGAAGTGTACACTGATTGCTTTATCTATAGTTACTCTTTGGTTCAAAGAGTTTCCAGGCACTAAACACTTTAGTGGCAGGAACTGCAATCGTACTTTCAACACTCCATAAACACATTCCTGTGAATCGGTATCTGTTAAATAAGTATCCCTCAATAAAAAGTACTTAAAATTAAAAGGAGAGAGTTCTTTCATGTGTTATCCACCTACTGCTTGTGACCACTAGCTTTAGATTTTCTGTTTCTATTAACTTAACAGCATACCACTTGTCTCTGAAGGTTATCAGGAGATGAGAAAGACCTCTGCAGCATCTGCACGGATGTGAATCCTGTTGCTAACGTGTTATCTGTGCTCCTATCATATCTGCTGAAGAAAGATTAGGAATTTTAGTCTTTAGTGTTTCATACCATCATTGTGCAAGTTAAAGGTGCATCAACAGCCTAATCATATTAGTTGTTTTGTGTTTTTTAAACCAAGTAGTGCTGTAACTTTGTTTAAAGGCTTGCTTATTGTGTGCATCTGACGGCCCTTTGCCCACTTATTTCCCCTTTTCTGTGTGGATCTTTCACACAGCAATGGAAAAACATTCTTAAACAGGGAAGTGACTCAAACCACAAGAATTGGCAGGTTGACTTTGAGACAGGAGTGAGAATACCTGAAAGTGCTTTTAGCTTTTCTCAAAAGGGACTAGTCATCAAGGTAACAGCATACCTTTAACATTCTCCCATTGGCATAATTACTCCACCTTGGCGAGAAGTGGAAGCTATCAGTGGGAGAGCATCTTCTACCAATATAACACTGGTGTGGACAGCACGAAACTTGCATCGCTGAGGGAGTGTGGGGGCCTTTTTCCACACCCCTGAGTGACGTAAGTTAGATCAACTTAAGCAGTAGTGTAGTCATGCCCTAAATAACTACAAATTTTCACTAGATTTTCCCTAAAATAACACCGCTCACTAGAGCATATAAAGTGGAAAGCTTTAGAAAGTAGTGTTTCACATTGGGCATACATTTTTCAAATTTGTTTAAAAAAACAAACAAACAAAAAAACCACACCAAATACTTTTCCTCACAGTAGGTTCCTAATTTTTATTTTGTTGCCCAGGAGATACAACTGTGCTCTACCTACAAACAGTATAAATGACTAGGAAGAGGGCCTCACACTGGAAAGAAGGTACAACTGCTACTCTGCCCAGAAGCAGGACAGCAACTACAGCAAAGTCCCCATATATTAAATGACTAAAGTATCTATTTGATAAGCACTTGCTGGGAGGTGGGACAGAAGTCTTTACCTGTTGGAATTTGGTGTTGAATGTGGGGTGCTGGAAGGACTTGTATTAGCAGTTCCATGCTGGGAATAAGATGAATTGCCATCTTGAGATGCATGACTACTCCCTGAATTAAAACAAACATTTTTAAAAGACAACCTAAAGAATGAATGGAAGTTCGGATAAGAAGTGAACATCTGTTAGAAGATGGAAACACTTTTGCATTGCTTAATTAGCTTTGCGGTTTCATCAGTGAACCGCCAAGGCACACAATCCGGTTTACAAAACAGGGTGTTGCAACTGTTTTAATACCCAGTGGTAAAGATGCAATCAACTTGCAACATTCTTGCTAGTCAACCTAGTTTAACTGCAATCAGATGCAACTGTTACTAACATGCCAGTAACAGTAATTTGTTTAAAAAAAAAAAAAAATAAACCAATGCCCCTCTACCCCCCACAAAACTAAAGCTATGAGGAGTTTAGAGCAGTGATCCTCAACCAGGGGTACATGTACCCCTGGCGGTACTCAGAGGTCTTCCAGGGGGTACATCAACTCATCTTGATATTTGCCTAGTTTTACAACAGGCTACATAAAAGCACTAGTGAAGCCAGTACAAACTAAAATTTAATAGACCATGATTTGTTTATACTGCTCTGTGTATTATACACTGAAATGTAAGTACAATATTTATATTTCAATCGATTTTATAATTGTATAGTAAAAATGAGAAAGTAAGCAATTTTTCAGTAATAGCGTGCTGTGACACTTTTGTCTTTTTATGTCGGATTTGTAAGTTTAAGTCAGGTGAAACTTGGGTGTTACACAAGACAAATCAGACTCTTGAAAGGGGTACAGTAGTGCGGAAAGGTTCAGAGCCACTGGTTTAGAGTATCTCTTGGAGCTATAAAATAGATAATCTAAACATATAGCAGAAAACCTTTAGAGTGAGCTCTCCTTACCTTGTAGGAAAGCTTATGTTTCTTAAGGCAACTCATTTCACTAATGGTTTGAGCCTCACCTCTTGAAAGCAATGGACTCATCAAGGCAGGGACCATCTCTTGTACTATACAGCACTAAGCACAATAGGGCAGTAATCTTAGTTGCAGCCACTAGATACCATCAGAATGTATTAATAATCTGAGCTTTGCCTCTGACTCCAGCGTATACTGTATTACACTCCAAATGACTAAACTGTGCATTCACTGAACTCCATTTTTTCACCGATGTAATAAGGCATGAATATATTTAATAGATTGTTTACGGACCCCACTTATCTGGTACTACATATATAAACCTTTTGCATGAAACCCAAGAAAATAAAATGAATGAATTCTATGGCCCACGGGCTGTACATGGACCACCAGAGCATTTCATAAGGCTCGTAGCCTGCTTCAACACAATACGCTAACAGCCAATTTATTAGCATTTTGTCATGCTTGCATCATTTTAGTTTGCACAAGTGTGTTAAAAGGTTTTCTATGTACAGTATTGTCTATCTAAATACATACAAAACATGCTGAACTTAAAATATAAATCAATATAGGTGACTTTAAATCTTACTAAAATATGGAGAATCTGTTTGACCCACACAAAGTTGGGTTTATGTGGCCCTCCGGTGTAATAAGGGTGGGCACCACTGATCTAAAGGATTACCACCACTTTTTGGGCACTCTTAACCAAGAATTCCAATATTTATTTCCTTCCTCTTTTCAGGCATCACAGTCAGTCCCACCGGCAAACCCAGGCATTCACTCAGACTCTATATTGTTTCCTCCAGAACATTATACAACCTCATGACTGTGCCTCTTCAAAACCTCATTAGCATCACAGGGGGAAAAAAAGAAAAAAAAACTAAAAACAAAAAGATTCCCCTCTTTCTGAACATACAAATTCCAACTCTCTTGAATTTGTTCAGCAGCAGCAATTTATCCCTACTTGAGAGATCTTTGTTTGCCATCCTATCCATTTCCAAAATATCTTCAATAATTTGCACGCTCTGGATCTTCTTCTCTGGCAAACCTTGTTACTCCCTGTACACTAATACAAGACCTCACTTCTTGGTCAATAATCAAAACTGAGGTGAGAGACTAGGACTTTTGTGAAAAACAAATCCCATCATTTGAGTCTGAGCCATTTCTGCTGTTTCAATGCTATTAAGACAACTTTGGGTATATACTCGACTAAATCGGAAGGCTGCCCCCCCGTACTATGAATCTGAACAGCCTTGAGAAAATGTAGAAGTTCTCTAGATACATAGATGTAGTTGACTGATTAGGATTACTATAGTCACCATTCACACAATATTTGCAGTGTAAAAAACAAAACCTGAAATTAAAGTTAACACACACAAAAAAAGCAACTTATGTTCAGGCAGAACTGACAGACAAGTCTCTTGCTTCAGGAAAAGTATAATAAGGAAAGGCTAGTGTACCATCTGTTCTGACACCTTCATTTCACAAATATACCAACCATTAGAAAAGTGAATGACAATTTGATATCCTGCAATGAATATCCTTTTTATCTAAAAATATTAAATATAAATAGTCAAGTTTTTTTGTGAAGGGGGGAAAAGATAACTCCACTTTGCCTAAAACAACTAGATTGTTTAAATGTTTATTTCATGGATACCTGATCGGAACTGAATTTTGATGGGCCTTCCAAAAAGTTTGATCCCATTAAGCAGACTCATTCCATAAGGGACAGATTCTTCATGTTTGAAATTCACAAATGCAAATTGCTTTGGTTTACCATCTCTATCCTTAGGTATTTTAACTTTAATTACTGGACCTGCCTGCAAATCAAGAAACAAAAAATGTTAAATAAAAATGGAGCAAGTTCAGAAGAGTTTTACTCTTACAAAGAAATGGAAAAAGGGAAATCAAGAAACTCATAAGCAAGCACACAAAGACCACCACACCCATGCTCGTTCTGCAGACACAGGTTACATGCATCTGTATTTAAGTGAAGCTGTTTGGGGCAAGGAGTATCTTTTTATTATGCATGCATACAATGTTGAGATAGTGTCCTCTAGGCACTACCACAATACAAAGAGTAATAGTAATAAGAAGCAGTTATAGTTATGCAAGCCACCTATGCCACTCTTAAGAGCAAAACCTGTACTGCAATAGAAGGGTAAGACTACATCAAATTAGAAAGGGAAGAAAGAGACCAAGGAATAGGCTTGATCAATACTGCCAGCCACAAGCAATCAAAAATAGTGACATTGGTTTAAAAATCATGACATCTAACAATAGTAAGTTTTGATTTCTACGTTTCCTGGTTTGAGCCTTTAGGTCACCACCAGGTCACATTTCAAGCTTTCCTTCACAATTATGATGGATTTTTTTTTTTAAAGTGTTAGTTGATGGTTCAGTGGTGAGGCACTGGCCTATCCTAATAAGTGGGATATTGGAGTTCAAGACTGGTGACTTCCTGTATGATCTTGGTTAATTCATGTAGCCTCTCTGTCCCTCAGTACTTCACCTATAAAAATGAGACTATTCCTCCACCTCAGAGTATTGAGGACAATACATTAAAGTATGGCAAAGTGCTCTGAGATCTGCTAATATAAAGTGCTGTAAGAACTGTGGTATTATTCTTCAATCTACTTCAGCTGTTGTGCCTTCACAAAAACATACATAATATCATGAGTGTGGCAATAAAACTGTCAAAGTTTAATGGTGCTGATGCAGGATTTGACATGCAAAATGCTCTGATCTGCCTTTTGCAGGAGGTCAGACTAGATCAGGGGCTCTCAAACTGTGGGTCAGGACGGCAAAATGGGTCACGACCCAGTTTTAATGGGGTCACCAGGGCTGGTGTTAGACTTGCTGGGGTCCAGGATTGAAGCCCAGGGCTTCAGCCCTGGGCAGTGGGGCTCAGGTTACAAGTCCCCTGCTGGGGGCTGAAGCCCTGGGCTTCAGCTTTGCTCCCCACCTGCTGCATGGGGTGGTGAGGCTTAAGCTTTGGCCCCTCTACCTGGGATGGTGGTGTTCAGGCAGGCGGAGGCTTTGATCCCACCTCGTGGGGTTGTGTAGTAATTTGTGTGCCACCAAGTTTGAGAATCACGGGACTAGATCATCAAAATGGTTGTTTCGGGCTTTAAAATCGGAGTATGTCTCCACTGCACAACTAAGCCCAAGCTCTGACTCAGGTTTGAGCCTAAGACCCTCCTGACCGTGGTCCAAATCAATCTGACTGAAGCCAGCACGCATTCCGGAGCCTGCTGGAGGGGCGGGTCGGAGGCCGAGTCCCGCTGTAACACGTTGCAGGGTGGCTGCAGCTCAGAGCCTCGGGCCAGGCGTGGCCAGTGCCGTGTGGACGTGTTAGCACGTGTTAGCAGGGCCGCGCGACAGACCCGGCTCCGGGGAGCGCAAGCCCCGCTGTCCCGTGCGGGGGGGGTGCTGGCCCACCGGCTCAGAGCGCGGGGGAGACCCGTCCTGCCCTCCGCCGGGCTGCCCCGGGGCGGAGGGGGACTGCGTGTGCGGCCCCCTCCCCGCGGGTCTGGTCACCCCAGGCTGGGCCAGCCCGTGCGGCCGGGCCCGCGGGCGGAGCCTGGCATGGGGGCGGGGCTGACACCCGCTCGCAGCGCGCGCGCGGTGGGGGAGGGGAGGGGGAGCGGCTGCTGCCGGAAACCGCCCGCTCTCTTCCCGCCCTCTCAGATCCCGCCCCCAGGGGAGCGCGGCGGACGGTACCTGGTGGAAGAGCTCGAAGATCAGCTCCTCGGTGACCCGGGGGTCCAGGTTCCCCACGAACAGGGTCCGGTTGGCCTCGGCCGCCGCCGCGCCCATCTCCACCCACGGGCCCCGACTTACTGCGCAGGCGCCGGCCGCGTATTGCGCAGGCGCAGCCGTTTGAGGGCGAGGCGTCGCTTGTCGCGCGCTCGCCAGGGCGAGACCTTTACGCCTTCACGCGAGAGCTTCACGGTGGCAAGAGCATGGGGGGGGAAGGTCTCCGTTCTGCGCATGCGCAGCCCTAGGAGGCATGGTATAAAAGCCACGTGTTCCACCTGTGTGAAGAGAATGGGAGGCACTGTGTGGGGAGTGATTGCTGCTAAGGCGGGAGAGGGGAGGCGTGGGGCTGCAGCTGGACTGTCTGTTAACCATAGTCCTGCAAACATCAGGAGGTTGATTTAAAAATAATGAAATTCCCAATCTATGGTGAATTGGGGGGTGGCTTTCTTGGCCTTGCAGATGTTGTGCCTTTAGGGCACAGTTCAAGCATTTCCCCTCAACTGTCAGGGCTTGGAAACCTGTTTTTCATTAAGTCTCATATAATCATATGACTCCAGAAGCTGGGGCTTCTAGAGAAACACCTCATATTGTGAGAGTTGGCAACACTGTAAAATGATACAGGAATCAATGGGTGACTTGCTTAGCAGGAGCTCAGCCTAAATGATCATTTTGGACCTTTAAAATCTATATGTCTGGGATGTGCTGTATAAGCATATGGGGGGAAAGGAAAAGCTGTAGAAAGCACAAGTTCCAGTATGTGCCATGTTGTTGAGCGAGAGAGCGAATGTTTCCCAGCAGCGGCAAGGGACATTTGTTTTGCAAGAAACTAACCACACCAATAACTGAGGGGCGTGACACAAAGTATTATGCCCAATAACACCAAATATGAGAAAGTGTAAGAAAGATACTACCAGGAATCCCAAGATTTATCATAAAACAAACAAACCTGTGCCTTACCTTGAAAGATGGCATTCTGCTGTGTAACAACCTGCCAGCTGATCCAGAATGGACCGTAAAGACAAATGGGCAGAGAAACTCATACCCCAAACTCAGTATGTAATCCTATTCTGGGTGGGTGGTACCCACCTCTGACAATTACCTGAGGGGGTCTGACTTTCTCTTGCAAAGTGGCAAGAGGTAAAGCTGAAGTCTCATTGAATTTAATTCAATTGCTCAGTTCTGGGGAGCGGAGGGAGAAATGCCTAGCTCTGGGAAGAAGGAAGGGACAGAATAAAAGTGAGGACCACCCATAACCATATGACACAAAAGAAGGAAACAGGCTGATTCCCTGCAGACTCAGGAACACAGCTGGGCATTGAGGCCTGCAGAAGGATGTTAATCAGTCGAGGTGAAGTACAGTACACCGGGTAGAAATGAAAACATGGCTGCTGCCCCCAGGGGCATACAATCTAGGAAGCAAAGATCAGACAAGGTGCTCCAGGAGATTCTGGCAACGGGGGTAATTTTACATATTTTATTATTTATAGGAAAGTTCAGATTCTGTAGGAACTGATGGGAGTATCATGGCAAAACCAGTTCTGGTAGAAACTGATCACGCACGCACATACACAAAAAAACTTTCCGGTGCCTAGATACTATGGTGCTGGGTTGTACAAAATCTTAATGCCCTGGCTGTGATGTTTGTGATGTTTTCCCCGCCTTTCCCCTCCCCCCCCCCCCCCGGGGGGGGAACCCCCTTCCCCTTCCGGGAATGAACCCCACAATATAGATATGCTACAATGATGTAACACAGGATGTGTGTAGTTACAGCAGTTTAAATTTCTCCACTTTAGACAAGCCCTAAGATAGTTTTGTAAATGCTTGTTTCTTTCTAGCGTTAAAAGTTTTCACAACACTAGGGGGCTTTATAATCATGGTTTCCCCAAAACAGTTAAGACTGATAGATTCACCACCAAAACTTCTGCTGAGAGTATTATAGATTGCTGTACACAGAAACTGCTGTGAAATTCAGTCTGTGATCCATGCCTGAAATTTACTGGAAACTAGTCTATGATTATTTAAATATTTTTTAAAAATAGCCTTGCATGTGTTGTTTTTCAGCCCATCATTCTGAAAGGACAGATGTAAAGTTGCCCCATACAGGAAAATAAGCGAGTGCTGCCATTTCAAATATAACTTTCGGAGGTTTCCTGCTCCCCTTCTCTTTTTTAAGTCTTTATTTTGTATTCAGTGTGGTTTGTATTTTTTTATAACCCGAAAAATATGTGCGAGTGTTGTTGTGACCTGGCATATGAGCTCGCAGCACCAGTCACTCAAATTTGCCCCAGCCGGTCCCAGTCATTATGACAGAGGATTAGCTGGGCCAAACCTGAGCAGTGCTGCAATCCCATGAAACAAGTTGCACTTCTTAGAATGTAGAGCCAACTCCAGCCAGTCCTGGGGGACTAGAGCCACACTGTTTTAGAGTAGGGCATGGGAAACATCAGTTGAACCGCTAAGGATTGTTTTAAAATGTATTTCTGATATAGATTTATAGAATTGGGTTTCGGGCTGTGATTTTATTTTATTTAAGGTAGATTGTGAATATACAAAAAAACTAAAAAGTAAATGACAAAAGCAATTACGGAAGTAACAAGTTCTTGACCTGATCCAAAGCCCTTTGAAATCAATGAGGCTTCTTTTGCCCCTCTGTTAACTCAGCCTTGCAGAAAACTGTTTTCAGCTAAATGACAGCTGGGCAAAGGTTGAGGACTTACTCCATCCACTTCATCTTTCTGAGGTGAGAATTCTATCATCCCAGGAGCTCATTGATCTCACTGAAGGGTTATTTTCAAAGCCTAGTTAAACTATTGTACTTCAATTGACTGAAGGGAAAAAGGCCAAAATGTTGCACTTCAAGAACACAAATACCTGATAAATATAAAAATAACTTGCCTAGTAAAATATTATTCAAAAGCC
Organism: Trachemys scripta elegans; assembly: GCF_013100865.1. Taxonomy (NCBI): domain Eukaryota; kingdom Metazoa; phylum Chordata; order Testudines; family Emydidae; genus Trachemys; species Trachemys scripta. The sequence goes on along the minus strand of NC_048318.1, from coordinate 15,671,427 downwards.
ATTAAAAATTTCTACAAGAGGAAAACAATGTTGCTACACAATTATAAACCTAAACTGATCTTTTTTTTAAGTGAGACATATTTCCTAGTCCAACTTCCCTCTCAGAAGCCTTTCAGGCCTTTGGCAATACCATTATTGCTTTATGACTACGGTTGGTACTAATTTCCTGTAGGTGAACTTTTAATTACTGTTTTTAAAGGGTCTTAAATTTTAAATTGAGTGAAGGCTGCAGCATATTTACAACAATCCTAACATACCGGGTCAATATAAATATGCAATTACCGACCATTCTAGACATAGTCTCATCTATAAATATGTCCTGCTAACCACCCTAACACACCTGTAACATGTCATGGGGAAGAGCCTTGGTGTAAATTGTCGTCATAATAATAATTGTCATAATTGACCTTAATGGAGCTAGGACAGTTTACGCCATCTGAGGATTTTCCTCCATGTGCCCACATACAAAAATACTGTCAAGTGATCACTGTTCACCTTGTCAATCCCCACAGGTACTATAGAAATGTGGATGGGAATCATTGGTGTGAAAGACCCTGTGATGGAAACAATCATCCCACAGTCTACTCCACAGGGGTCAAGTTTGCCAGATGCCACTTAGTTGCACAAATAGTGCAGCATGCACTGTGGAGCTCATTTGCATGCTATTTTGCCAGTGATTGACCTTTCTTGCCAAGCCGGGGCAAGAGCTTTGTGTGTATCCTGGTATCTTGGAAATGGCCCGTTCCTGAGAGTTGTGAGTTTACCAGAGGATTATGGAAGCTTGGTTGCTTCTCCCCTGGGCTTTCAGAAAGCCTTTTAAAAATCTCCCAAAAGGAGTTGTTTCAAAGAACTCTTCTGGGAATAGATATCTCAAGAGTAGTGTAATGGCAATGGTATAGTGTAATACAAAGCCCAAATCCTGCAAACATGTATGTGCTTAATTTAGATTGGGGTCCCAGTGTGGACATGGGGCAAAACTACACCCAAAATTGCTAGGGTACACACACTTCTAACAGCAGTGCTGTCTCGCCAGTTCAATTATCATTAATTCATTTATCTGGGCATGGTATACATCTAAACTTAGGTCAACCTAGTGACATCTCTCAGGGCTGTGAAAAATTTCATGCCCTGTGTGATGTAGTTAGGTTGACCTAACACCCACTGTAGATGGAGCTAGGAGATGGAGGATCTCTTCAATTTACATAAAAGGAATGGATTTACTACAGCGACGGAAAACCCCCTTCCATTGCTGTAGTCAGTGTCTACACTACAGTACTACAGCTGGGCAGCTATAGAGCTTGTAGTGTAGACATACTCCTAATCTAAATGTAGCCAGAGAGTCTTGTATAATAAATAAGGAGATGCATATGTGCAAACAGCAAGAGAATGGAGCATTTCATTTCTTCATTCGACTTTGTTGGTGTATATTCCTTTTGATGGCCTCCACCATTCACAATATTGCCTCGTGCAATGACACTAATGAGGAACATGCGACTTTGTGTTTCTACTTTAAACAGCTGGGTTGCTCTTTAATGTGAATATGCTATTTGTGTTTTTATATTTGGGCAGAGTTCTGAACAGTCAGATCTCTGACTTAATTGAGGTTTCTTTTGTGCTTTGCAAAAACAGTTTCCCTTCCTACATTTGTTTCATTAAATGGTAAGTACAGTTCTTGACAGGAAATTTAGCCCTCTGGATATTTCAGAACATGTAAGAAGTAGAACATTTCTTTCCATGTGGCAGAAAATTTGAAAGGGGAAGTTAAACCTGCATTTTTCATTGGATTTCAATGCACTATGGAATATCCTATTTTCTTGTTAATTGTTCCCTTTTCATTTCCTTCAGGTCATTACTTATTATTACCAGACCTAGAATTTATATTGATTTCTTTTAATCATGTTTGCCTGGTTAAATTCTAAACAATTACTCATTCAAAGCGGAAATTATTAACCAGCTCTGCCACGACTTTCAGTTTGGCTTAATTTCCCTGGAGACTCATTTAGTTTTCTCGTTGGATCCCCTCAGGTTTGCCTAGCAGAGTGTGCGTGTGATATTTATATCAATAATGATTTTCTCCTTGTGTGATAGAGACAGTCTTAGAAGCGAGCTGCCAGAGGACTCTGTTGTCACTTAGTCTGATGTCTCGTCTCATCACCAAAAGTAACGTTCTTGGTCTCTTGGAGTCTGACCCAGTCCCAAAGCTTGGCATCTACAAGCTAACGTCCCGATGCTGTAAGTTACTCCATATGGTGCTGCTCCCATTCGGAGCCCCACTGAAGTCAATGGCAGTCTGCCCAAACAGAGGTAGTTGCATAATCAGTTGGTCAAAAAATAACAACAAAAATTCATGAACATTTTTGAAAATTTTAAAAAGGATTGATTTTTTTATTATTGTTTTTGCAAACATTTACCAACATTTTTTTGGTTTTCATTATTTTTATTTTTTTCTCCTTTTCTCCCACTTTTTTCATTTTGCTACTGAAAAAACAGAAAAAGGAAAGAAAGGAAAATAAAAAACCCATGTATTTCCCATGGGGGGAGGAGAAAATTTTGATAAACAATTTTTTTAACAAACTTAATTTTCAAAAAAGGACATTTTTAAATTTAAAAAAATTATAAACATTTCAACCAGTTCTACTTGTGGGAGCCTTTCCACTGACTTCAGTGGGCTTTGGATCAAACCATTAATGATTTTTTTACAGTATTGCTAATCACCCTTTCCCCCCATTAATTATCATTTATGATGTTGTGTGAAAAGATGTGGGAAGACAACCCCAGTAAGGCAGTACCTTCCTGATTTATGCTGGCTCTGGTTTTTATTGTTCTGAATACCACTCGCATACTTCTGAGCACTTATGGTCATTAATTACATAGAATTTGGGCACAGATTTGAAGAACTACATATATTTCTGAAGAGCTGTTGGAGCTGAAATCAGCAAGTAATTCATTTGAGGGAAATGCTCTTCTCAGAATTTGAATTTAGACTATTTTTTGTTTTAAGTAGTTCAGAAGTTTGTTTTGTTTTGCTTCTAAAACCTTTCCAAGTTCAGCCGTGAAGAGCTAACAGTAGAACAGAGAGGCTGGCCCAGTGGTCAGGACACAGACCTGGGACTCCGGAGACCAGGTTCAATGTCTTGTTCTGGCCGACTTCAGTGTGATGTTGAGCAAGATACTGAAGGTGTGTCTACACTGCAGTCTTGGGGTGTGATTGCAACTCCTATACACGTTCCTCAGCCTGCTTTAATCTGGCTAATTTGGTACTAGAGCAGTGAAGCTGCAGATAGCCACCTGAGTAATTACTCAGGATGCTAGGCGGGATTGTACAGGTTACGCTACTGCAGCTTCACTGCTCTGGTACTCGAGCAAGCTAGATTAAAGTTAGCTCAGGTATATCTACACAAGCTGCAGTCACAACCCATGACCGCAGTGTAGCCATACTTTTAGTCTGACATTAATCCCCATATGGAAAAATGAGGACAGTAGTACTTTCTTACCTCGTAGGGGTGTTATGAAGATAAATGCATTAAAGATTGTGAGCACTCAGATGCTATTGTAATCATAGAAATGCAGGGCTGGAAGGGGCCTCGAGAGATCATCTAGTCCAACCACCTGTGCTGAGGCAGGACCAAATAAACCTAGACCATACCTGACAGGTGTTTTGTCTAATGGGTTCTTAAAAACCTCCAGTGACAGGGATTCTACAGCCTCCCTTGGAAGCCTACTCCAGTGCTTAAATATCATTATAGTTAGAAAGTTTTTCCTAACATCTAACCTAAATCTGTCTTGCTGCAGATTAAGCCCATTACTTCTTGTCCCAGCTTCAGTGGGCAACCGTGAATTGACTATTCACAAACACACACGCACACACAAAAAAAATTGCCTAGCTCTATTAAGACCTAACCATACTCCCAGAGCTATTGTGGATAGCAACAATGCCATCAACTATGCTACTAACTAAACAAGGAGGTTAAATAAACTGTGGTGGAGACAAAAATTCTGCCCAAATTAGGGTGGAAACAATTCTAAGTGAGTAGAAAAATGTAGCTATAATGAAAAAGAGTAAAAAGTATTTAAAATATTTGACACTGCCCTTGATGGTTTATGTTTATTGTGGTTTTTGCATCTGATGGACTGTAATTGTGATTCGTTCTGGTGAACAAGAACATATGGTCATGAGATCCCGTTGCACAACTTTCCACTTGTCATCTGTTTATCATGCTGTGGCCATATGGATTTCTTGGACATAAACAGGGTTAGAACTTGGAACACTGCTCCAAAAGTTGTCCTATTATTGACCTCTCTATTCATTAGGGAGCTGGTTTTAAGGACGTGCAGATGGATAAGAGCTGGAACAAGCTAAGGTTTTGTTCTTTTTTGGCCGCGTCTGTGTTCAAAAAGCTGCTTTGGCTGAACATGCCTACATACGGGTTTTGTGTTTAGTAACTTTAATTTTGGGGGAGGGCATGGATCATATGTAAACACTCATCTATAAACAAATGCTTATTTGCTTCAGGAATCTGCATAATTTGATTAAATTTATGCTCAAAAGCCAGAGTCTTGACCTAGCTATCATGGAATTCAGTGGAAAGACTCCCATTGACTTCAATATGGGACTTGTCTAGATTTCCCATCCTTGTTTTAAAAAAAAGAGTGAGAGGTCATTTTAAAGGCCTACTGCCAGTAACAGTATAGTACAAAGAGTTGCTTTCACTAATCACAGACTCGAAAACAAGAATGAAAATCTCTGTGCCTTTTTCTTGGAAAACTGAAACATAGTTTATAGTGATACTTTGGCAAAGCTCTACCACATCCTCCGATGACTTGGCTCTAACAAGTGCAGCCTTCTTACTTCTGGTAAAATAGATAAATATTAGACTGGTTATAAAGGTGGTAAAACAAAGAGACACCAACAAGTTATGCACCTTCCCCAAGGACCAGAATCTATGGATATGTCAACACTGCACACTAAGCCCGGGCTCTGAGTTAGTTTTGAGCCTAAGCCACCCTTATGTCCACATACAAATTATTCTGACTTGGGTCACCAAGCCCCCAGGACCTGAGTCCTAGGACCATACTATGGGGGTGAGTCAGAGTATGACTCAGGTCCAAGACCTGTCATTTTGCAGTGTGGACACAGGTCAATGACAGACCCATGTCAGAAGTTCTGTGCAGTGCAGCATGAACACATGAGCATGGCTGTGAGACCTGGGTCCTTGCATTGTAAACCCAGGTTTACAATGCAATGTGGGCGTTGAAGCACTGGCTTGGAAATGCTGAGTTCACAAGCCCGGGTCCCACAACCCCTTCTTAGTCCCTTGCACTGACCAATACATTTCAGTCCCAATCCATATTTGTATATTATGTATAGAGAACGCAAAGGCAGGTTGCTTAAGTGCACTATTTTTAATTGTCTGTTGATCTTACACAGGAATTGTTATGCAGGATCAGACCAGTAGCTGACTTAGTCTGATGATCTGTCTCTGACACTGACATTATCAGATGTTTCAAAGAATAGTGTGTGAAACTTTGTAGTGGAGAATTATGTAACATTCTGCCCAATAGGAGACTTTTCCCTAGGCCCTGCGATTCAGAACATGGGCGTGTTCTGAATCACTGTCCCTTCAGACAGTTTTATTGTCTCTAATGTATCTGTGGATATTGTTTGTTAAACATCCAGTCCCCCTTTTATTTTATTTTTTTTAATCATACTAAACTTTTGGTCTCAATAATACCTTGTGGCAACAAGTCCCACAGGCTAATTATATGTTAAGTAAAATGCGTATTTCCTTTTATCAAAGGTCGAAATTTTTCAGGCAAAAACACTGATTAAGTAAATGCATCAGAGAGCTTCCAGGCTTGTACATTTTATTGGGCTGTTTTACAGGTCAATATTCTAAAGTTATTGATTCCCTAGGTACTGTCTTCTACATGTAGGTGCTAGACCTCAGACTGTCTAGTATTCTAAACTTGGCAGGCATTCAACAGCAAGGCCTGTCATTTATATTACTGATATGCAGCCTCTGTCTTCAGAGCTGATTGCAGATGTCAGCTGTATCTTCCTGTCGTCTGATTGCATTCACATTCCACAGGTTATTCAGCTGCTTGAATGACTTTCCCATCCAGATGACAATCTTTTCAGCACTATGGTAATGGGGGCTACACAATCAAAAGTGGATACTTGAAAATTCTCTGGGCCCCGCTATCCTACCAGAAAACGGTTACCCATAATTACACTAAATGATAGAGAGATCAGTCGGGCAAAGCCACTGCAAATGACAGTTATTTCACGAGAGAGCCTAGAAGAACGGGTGACACTTGCTAATACAATAACAGTCCACTTTACCCCTGTTCGCAATTTTCATTACTGCTATTGAACATCTGTGGGCTGATTGACATCTGTACAAAGAGAGAGAGAGAGAGGCCGAGAAAGATGACGGCTGCCGTCTCTGCTGAATAAACTGCACGCAAATGGTCTTTCTGCCTCAATTCCTCAGCTGCATAGTTATATGGGGGGGGGGGGGGGAGCGGCTAGGAATAAGTCATTGAACTGAAAATGGAAGAGAAAAGGAGGCAAGAATGATGAATATGAAAGCAATAGAAGAGAGAGAGATGGGGGAGTTCTTGCCCTTGTATTTCTTTCCCACAGTTAATGCTCTATTATAGTGAATATTGTTTGAAAGTCTAATAACTTAGCCTTGCTTGTTCCTTTCTGTGGACTTTTACTACTCTGTGCCATTCCAGCACTCTGGTGCCCTCAGTCTTCTAGAAATAACTAACAAATAAACCAGCCTATCACTTACTCCACTATCAAATCAAATAACATCTCCCCCACCAGCAATATAAATACAACAAGCTAATTAAGATCCCTCATAAAGTCTCCATGCCACCGCTACTCGGCTCTGCCTAATGCCGATCCACTCATGGCCAACAGAGAAGTGACTTTGTAGCTTGCCCTAAAGGGTAACAAACTTGAGCTCTTACAAATCAAGGTGGGGAAACACAGTTCAAAGGCCTGTGGTCCTAGCAGCGAGTATCCTGAAAGCCATCCTTTATATCCAATATAGTGGCATGAAAGGAAACATTAGTGTATCTGTATTAGGTACTTGTATAGCCTTCATCACGTAGTATCTGAGCCACTGTAGTCCATAGGGCTAGCTTGCCTTTATTATATTCACTGCTTCGCATTATATTCAGCAGTAATGCAAGGAACCTACAGCCCTGTATCCTGTAGGACATTGGCTTCAGCAAGTTATCATAAGGCTTGAGGCCTATACATTTTGAACAGACCAACGGAAAACCCCAAGTACTGGGGAGCTGACAAGAGAGTGTTTTAAGGGGAATTTCTGACCACAGGAACATGACCCAGCCACATGAGTGTCATGGTATCGAACTGACCTATATAACAGATCCACAAACTACATCTGCACATACCTAACCATAAGAGGGCCATGGTAACAAATTGATGTCTATGATAATAAGTTGAAATCATTGGTATATTAACCTATAGGAGAAAGACCCTCCAACATTAGTAAGGTGAGAATATACACATCAAGAAAAGAGGAAAAACCTCTACTGAATATGCGTCAAACACGGGGGCATCAGCGTATCCTAATATAAAACTTGCATCCCAGCCTAGGGGCAGTAAGAGAAGGAGGTATCAGAATGATGGACACTGGTGATGAGGGGGAAGGTGATGGTGATGAAGAAGATGATGGCTAACAAGAGATGGTGTGAGTAAATGGATGTGCAGATATACATTCTGTAGTATCTTTATCTACCTTATTTGAGTTGGGATATTTGTGGCTGTGCGAAATGTATTAATAAACTATTTGTAAATATAGAGGATTTCCTATAGTGGAAGTGTTGCAACTGTGCTTCTTGGGGTTCCCAACTATATAACAAGTTGAATAATACTGGGCCTGGTCTTGGGACAAGAACCTGTCAACCCTCAAAGTAACTGGGGGATTCTTAAGTTATCTATCTATCTATCCATCCTCATACACCCCCTCTAGCTAGCTATCGATTGGGCTACACCCTTCACAATGTTTAATGTATATATCCTGAGGTATGAAAGTTCTATTATCCGCACTTCACAGCTGAGGCCCAGACCCTCAAAGGTATTTAGACTCCTAACCTTCATTGATTTCAATGGGAGTTAGGAGCCTAAATATTTTTGAGGAGCTGGGTCAGAGGGACCAAGGGTATGTCTGCACTGCTCAGGTTAGCCAACCTGAATTAGCTAACATAAGTTAAAATAGCAGTGAAGACACAGAAACTCACTGTCTTTGGGTTAGCAGCTCAAGTTCAAGCCTCCAGGGGTTTGTCTACACTGCAGCTGAGAGGTATAAATTTCCAACATCGGTAGACAGACCTGCACTAGCTAGCGCACTAGAAATAACAGTGTGGATGTTGTGACTGTAGTGTGGCTCATGGTAGCTGTTCAATCCCCTGGATCCAAGCTTGGGTGGCTGGCCTAAGATGCCTCTACTGGCACAATATCCACACTGCTCTTGTTCGTGTACTAACTCGAGTTGAGCTAGTGCGAGTCTGTCTTCCTGTGCTGGGAATCAGACACCTCCCTGCTGCAGTGTACCCGAAATCGACCTGGGGTTGAACTCCAGCAGCTAGCCTGAGTTAAAAACCAAGTTCCTGTGTCAGTACTGCTATTTTAACTTGTTTTTTGTGTGCAGAGTACGCATCTCTTAAGTGACTTGCCCAATGTCATACTGGAAATCTGTGGTGGACTTGGACATTGAACCTGGTTTGAATAGGATTGTTGTGAGGGTAAATGCACCAATGATTGTGAGTCGCTCTGATATTATGGTAATAGGTTTCATATAAGTGACTAGACTAACGTGTCTTTCTAATGGGCAGGGCCTGGTTGTCCTCTCAAGTATTCTGGTTATGCATTGCTAGAACTCCACTGATTGCAGTGCAGTCACCTCTACTTTACTATACACTGGTGTAAAGAGGGGGAGAAACAAACCCACAGTCTTTTGAGCCATTCTTCCTCCTTTGCAGTATCCCTGATTTGTATCCTTTCTCCCTGACTCCAGCAGGAGCCACCCCCGATTTCTGTCAGAGAGCTCAAAAGGCAATCAGAGTGCCTCCCAGCCTACTAGCTGGAAAAGAACTCTCAATTACACCTGGCAGCCTGCAACAGAAGGGTAATTGTAGCTACACACTTCTGCATGTAGGGAATCATTGTGCTGTTTAAACAGACCATAAAAATCTCCAGCAATTCTGATGTTCAAACAATAAACAGCCATTAAAGACACCAGCAATACAAGACCTAGGCATGTTTTTTTCCAAAGGAAATGCCTGCAACAACTATGTTCCTGAATTTATTTTCCCACAGTGAAGTCCACGACAGCCTTTTTGGAAACGATAACATTATATACAGGCTACGTAGTGAGTGACAGAGCTGCCAAAGTCACCACCGTTGATATAAGAGACAGAGAGAATCCCTTCTAATCCATTTTGGTTTTCATCTATTGCCAAATCATTTCAGTGGGTATTAGAGCTGCAAAACCCTGCTGGAGTCATCCAACACAAGGAAGAGGGAAGGCAATAAATAAGTTATTTACATTAGAGTAATGCCAAGAAGCCCATTATACTAGGTGCCATGCAGATCATAGCAAGAGACACCAAAAAGTTTCTAAAATCTAAACTGAGAAGCCAGACAATGGGAGCATTATCATTCTCGTTTTACTGGTATGGAACTGAGACACACAGAGGCTAATTTCAGAGTAGCAGCCGTGTTAGTCTGTATCCTCAAAAAGAACAGGAGTACTTGTGGCACCTTAGAGACTAACACATTTATTAGAGCATAAGCTTTCGTGGGCTACAACACACAATACACACAGAGGCTAAGTGACTTGCTCAGGGTCACACCGGGAGTCTGTAGCAGAGATGGGAAATGACTCCGTACCTCTTATCTGGTTCCTGGATCAGAAAACCAGCCTCTCTCTATGTGACTTCGCCATGTTACTTATATAAGTAAAATCTTGCAAAGATTTCACATAGAGGCTTGCTCCTCAAAGTCTTTTGTCATGGAACCAACAGTGAGAGTTGAGCAAAGTCCATAAGCCCCTTGTACCTTGGTGGGGGCACGAGCTCCCCTGACAGTCACTAAGTGGAGTAGCGATCAGTGAAAAGCAGGATTCCCCTCCCCTCCGCCTGTTTTTCCTGAACAACAGAAGAAATGTTGTTTCCAGACCACTGGTGCTGGCAGTGCTGAAAACTAAATGTTTACTTTCCATAATTTGTCCAAGGTTCTGCTTCCACTCTTACAAATAACCCTTGATTCCAAGCAAGAGGGAGTGCTGCTCGGATCCAGCAGCTCAGGGTATTAAAGACTTTGCTGTGAAAGTCAGTCGAACGCTGGGAGGTAGAGAGGCGCAATGAAATGGTTTTTCTGGATGTCTTGCACAGGACTTTTCACATAGCATTGAGAAAAGGTTGCACCAAGTCATTTTAAAGAAAAGAAAAACAACACCCTTGTGCGCCCCACAGCCATTTGCAAACTCACAGACACCAGGCCTGATCTGGCCAGCGTGTCACAGCCAGCCCATTGTACTAGTTAGGGTTACCATACGTCCTCTTTTTCCCGGACATGTCCGGCTTTTCGGCAATCAAACCCCCGTCCGGGGGGAATTGCCAAAAAGCCGAACATGTCCGGGAAAATGGTGGCTCTGCTCCTCCCCGACTCTTCGGCTCTGTTTAAGAGCCGGGCTGCCCGAGCGCTACCGGCTTCGGGCAGCCCCAGTGCCTCCGGACCCTGCGCCGCCGGAGTCCGGGAGGGAAAGTGCCCGGCTGGGGGCGCAGGGTCCGGAGGCATAGGGGCTGCCCAAAGCCCGAGCGCTACCGGCTTCACGGTTTGCCGGGCACCTGCGCCCCCGGCTGGGCGCTTCCCCTCCCGGGCTCCAGCTGCGTTGGGGAAGCGCCGGCCGGGGGCGCAGGGTCTGGGGCTGCCCGGCAAACCCTGAAGCCGGTAGCGCTGGGGCAGCCCTTTCCCCGTGGCTGGGAGTGGGAGGGAGGAGGGGGCGGAGTTAGGGCGGGGAAGGGGCGGAGTTGGGGCGGGGCTAGGGAGTGGGGAAATGGGCGGGGCCAGGGCCCGTGGAGGGTCCTCTTTTTTTATTTATTAGATATGTAACCCTAGTACTAGTGCAAGTCTCCACTTCGCTCGGATCTGAAGCACTTGATGGCACAGCCTGGGGGCTAGGAGCCAGGAGCTCCTAAGAGCTAAATCCAGCTCTGCCTTGTCTGACTGAGTCACTTTGTGACCGTAGGAAAGTCATTTAACTTTCTGGCTTTAATTTCATCCTCTATTAAAACTGGGATAATATACATATAATTCATAAAATAGGGAACTTTTTTTCCCATTAGTTAGTAGTATTTACTTGCCTGCTGGCTGTTTATGAGAGGAAGGATGGCTTTGTAAACAAGGCAGGAGCTTGGGACTGCAGAGAGATGAGGTCAGTTCCTCCCATACTTGGGCTAATGGCTTGATTTTCCTCTGCTTCAGCCTGCATGTCAATTAAATGCAGTTAAAAATGCTTCCTGTGACGGGTTCAGTCACAGAGACCCCCTTGGGACTGCCACCTGATGTGCTGAGACTACCTCTGAGTCCATTTTCTCTGCCAGTTTGGGCCTAATCCTTTTCAGACCAATGTTGTAGTTTATGGCCTGGGTCCAGCAATCACTCACACCCCCATAGTTAATATCCTTTTTTCCAGTTTCTTTCAGGCATCTTTTTGGGGTGGAGAGGTCATCTCTTGAGCCAGCTGAAGACAAAATGGAGTGGTTTCCAGGGCCTCTTATATTCTCTCTCTTGTGGGCGGAAACCCCTTTGTACTCCTGTGCAAAATCACAGCTACAAGATGGAGTTTGTAGTGACCTGGGCAAGTCACATGTCCATGAATGATTCAGCTTTTTGCAGGCCGACACCATTGTTTACATGTTAGTTTGAACGTTCCCAGGAAAGCTCAGTTGTGGATTGGCATCTCCCAAATTGTCAGTCAGGTCATTCAATGACAGACCTGCGGGTGGCAATTTTGCAACAGAAAAGCTTCAAAAACAGACTCCAAGGAGAAACTGCTGAGGTGGAATTAATATGCAAACTAGACACAATCAACTTAGGCTTGAATAGGGACTGGGAATGGCTGAGCCATTACAAACATTGAATCTATCTCCCCTTGTAAGTATTCTCACACTTCTTATCAAACTGTACTGGGCGAGCTTGATTATCACTTCAAAAGTTTTTTTCTCTTACTTAATTGGCCTCTCAGAGTTGGTAAGACAACTCCCACCTTTTCATGCTCTCTGTATGTGTATATATATCTCCTCAATATATGTTCCAGTCTATTCATCCGAAGAAGTGGGCTGTAGCCCACGAAAGTTTATGTTCAAATAAATTTGTTAGTCTCTAAGGTGCCACAAGTACTCCTGTTCTTATTGTCAGTTAAGTGTTTCTTGATTGGACACTTACTGAGAATAGTCCTTTTCTCAAGAAGCTGACCAAATGCTTCACTGAGGCTACTTAGAATCAAACACATTAAGATACAAGTACATAGCCAATATTCATAACTTCAAATACAAAAATGATACACACATACAGATAGCAAAATCATAGCCAGCAAACTACAACCTTTCCATAGACACCCCATTTGACCTCCTCTATACAAGACCTGATGCAACCATAGGACCCTGGTTGCAACAATGATCTATACAGTCACAGTTGATGTCAATAACGTCACACTTCCTTTGTTCCATCCAATGGCTGTCTTGTCTGTTATCATTGTGGGAACCAGGCTGCTATCATGGAACTAGATGACACTTTAAAATATTCCTTCTTTCAATTTGACCCTGCACCTTGTTGTGGAGAGCCTCATGTTACCCGTTGTACTCCAGACGACTTTCTATAAACATCTCCTCATACCGCCCTTTGTAGGAGTCAGTACACTTGGCATTTTAAAAAAGCAACAATCATTTACACATTTCTCTAACAAATTGGGATCTGTCTCAGCCTAAAACCCCATCGTGGACCAAAATGTGCCATACTGAGGATGAGCATTTAGCACAATTTGAGGCTGAATTCAGTACACCACGATATATCTTATAACAATCAGTCCAACAGTCAGTTTGCCTGCTGTATTTGTAGTAATTGTTTTTTAGATGATAAACTCTTCAAGCCAGTGACTCTCACTGCATGTCTGTACAGTGCCTAGCGTAGTGCTCTCGGCATTACTAATAATGAATTAAGCAAACCAAAATATTTGCAAAGAGAATCCCATGTCTGGGAGAAATCCAGGGTCTTGGGCTTACATTTTTAAATGTACTTAGGCATTGCTTCACTCAGCATTGCAAGGCCTAATGGTATGTCTATACTGCAATATAAGACCAGGGTTTAAACTCAGGCTCAAGCCTAATCCTGCTTCTATCCACACACAAATTGTGCTAACCCAGAATCCCACAAAGATGGAGGGTCCAAGCCTGAGTCAAGCTGGGACCCAGGGTTCAAGACCTGTTGCTTTGCAGTGTAGATGCAGCCCCATTGGACTCACACTCTAAGAGTCTGCCAAAAATATCCCACAATTCCATGGGCTGCCTTTCCTTGTCCTCTGGTCAGGTCAAGTTTGGTGGACAGTCAAGTTTTCCCACACTGCACTGCAAACAAAGGGCTAGAGTAGCCATATTTTGATAGCGTGCTAGGAAGTCTGGGATATGGGTGGGTGCATCCATGTGGAGTGTGAGGGGCTGCCTGCACTGGAGGCAGTAGAGAAGATACAAGGGCTGAAAGGCGGCTAAGTAACTGAAAACTGCCAACCTGCTTGTAGTGGCAGTGAGTGGGTCCCATGCACTAGGGAAAGGGTTAAACAGTTTCTTGTGAGCTGAATGAGCCTGCCAGGTGTTGGCCATTATTGCAGAAATTTGCCTGAGGGCCCAGCCAAGAAGGGGAGTATGTGGTTGAACTCAGCTGAAGCAAATTATCTGTGAGACCATAAAGAGAAAGGAATGTGTGCCACTTTTATTCTGGGTTTGGATTTAGCTGGGGGGATTAGACTTGTCTCAGGAGGATGGGTGTAAAGATTCTTTTTTACTTTATTTGAGCCCTATGTCTCTTGGTTGTTGCTTCTTTTCCTGCCCCTGAATAACCCAAGCTGTAGTTTTTTGAGACCATGTGGCTCATGTTTGTAGCATGGATGTGTGGTAAATGCTTCAGCTGGGCTGGGAGAGGGGAATCTTGATGCAGAAGCAAGAACATGATTAAAAGGGAAGAATCCTGTAGGTATTGTTAAGAGGAGTAGAGACAACTGAGCTACAACATAAATTATATCAGTAGTTTCCCTTCCTAGCATGCAATGAATAGCGGGAGGTTAGATAAATTCTCCAGGGGCCAGAGGGACTGGGTGAGGAGGAGAAAGGAGAGTGAAATGCAAACAGAGTAGCTGAGTGATGATTATGGCTATGGCGATAGCTGTGATCCTCAAGGGAACAGGGACATTTCTGCAAGGAGATCTTTGCACGATTGTGCTCTCAGGGGAGACAGAGCTTCTACCTACAAGTACCTGAGGGGAGTAAGCCCCAATGAGGGAAGGGGAATATTTATCTAATTATACAGAAGAGGGCAATGAGAAGGCAAGGGAAATTGTCGGAGGAATAGCAGAGCAGACCTGAGATAGAACAGGCAGTGGGGGAGTCTTTCAGCAGAAGGAGAGGGAGCCCTATCAGTGGCAGCCTTAAAGCATCGGCGCTCGTGCTGTAGAGAACAACTCTGTCCTGGCTTGAGGATAGGGAGAGATGGACTGAATGTTCTGTTACTAGCTGCTCTCTTCCAGCTTTCCTATAGTTCTGTGCCCATAAAGCTCTTGCATTTACGTGCTTCTAATGTGAGCCAGAAGAAATCAATGTACATGGCATGTGCTTACTGTTCTTTGTGACAGAAACAAATCTTTGGAGTGGCATGTATTTAAAAATACTCTAAATGGGCAATAATGGGAAGCATGGGGACTGGGAATGGGGTAAAGAGCCTTCCACTTCGATACTGGTAGTGGTGGAAGTGATTTCACCACCTCCAGAGCTGTGAGGCAACATGTTGCCACCTGCTTTCTGTGTGCGGGATTCTTGTCTGTGTCAGCTGAGTGTTAGCCCCTAATCCTATCAGCCACTCTGGGCTATACCAGCCCTGCCTTTCCCCTGTAGGTTGACAATAGGTGCCCCTTAGCCTCTTCAAAATGTCCTCTGGTGGTGTCTAGCTCCTAATCCCAGACACCTCTGTTCCCAAAGGAACACTGTACCCCAGTTTTACCTTAGCCCACCCCTCCTGTATCACATGCAGCACTTGAGTTCAATTCTGTTAAACCAAAAGGAGAGTTATTTAAGAAAGAATAGAGATTCAAATAGAAAGGAACAATTGTGGGGGATGGAATCAAATGGTTACATACAAAACAAAATAGAAAACTGCAACCTAGGGCCTACCCTTTACCTTTCCAGTCTAATAAAGTTGATTCTCACCCTGCAGTTCAGTGTTTTGCTGCATTTGCTGGCCCCAAGGAGTCAGAACCCAATCTTTCATGAAGCACCCCACTCCTCAGTGAATGGACACAGAGTGTGTCTGTCTCCACCATGATGTACTGAATCAGCCTTTTGTCTTTTATTCACAGACAGGGGATTCCACTTGCTTCTCGTCATTCCTTTTCATTGCCAAGTGACTTTGATATTTATAGTTTCTCTCTGATGATTTTCCACTGTTCTGGGTTGTTGCTATCGTGGACAGTTGAGCAACATGTTACAAAATCAGCTGGCCAAAGAGGGGTGACAGCTACCCCCCACCCACTTGAATGGGCCAGCAATGAGACAGGTGATGCCCTGTTGACTCGTTTTCATTTCCAGGCCCTAAGGCATAATTTTCAATACAGTTACATTATTCCTTAAATATCAACCATGCACACATCTCACAGTGATTTTGAATATTGATAAGTTACATGCTTTCAGGCAAGACCTCACATGCTACCCTTTAGGGATAAATTCCGTGAAAGCCATGTATTCCATGTATTGAGTTTGTCAGGTCAGAGTCAGGAGTTGCATGTAAAGCACAGTGAACCTTTTGCCAGTTTTCAGAGTAGCAGCCGTGTTAGTCTGTATCCGCAAAAAGAACAGGAGTACTTGTGGCACCTTAGAGACTCTAATAAATTTGTTAGTCTCTAAGGTGCCACAAGTACTCCTGTTCTTTTGCCAGTTGGCACCCAGTTGGGCCTGTGTGTCATAGGAGAAAATCATTTACATTCAGATGGCTGTTGAGCAGCCTCTGTGAAATGAGTTTGATGGGACTCAGCAGCAAACAGATGTCCGTATAACAAAAGCTACCACAGCTAGTGCTTCATCAGAGTGGCCAATGATCAACTCAGCCCTGGAGAATGAACTTCTCCTTCACTTTTTGTAGTGGCTTTTTCATGGCAGGACTGATGCACGTCGACTGGAGGAACTTGCACTGTGTTGTAACTGCTCTGTGGGTGAAGAGAGGACTGCAGTCACTAGGGTTGTCGAATTATGGCCTTTCATAAATGAAACACGCCAGAAGCTCCAAAATGAAATAATTACAGGGTTCAGCTGTTCCAGAGGGAAGGGGTGTTATCCTCTATTGTTCACAATCAGCCCAATGCTCCATAGCCTTCTCTTTTGTCATCTCACTCTTTGGTTTCTCTTATCTCCTGTATTCTGCTGTGGGGAGGATGTCATGTCTTACCTTTAGTTCTGGTTTTACTGAAAGGCAGATTTGCCTTTCTGAGGCAGGCGCCGGGGAAATTGCTCCTATTGGCACTGGAGTTTGGAATGGAGATAGCCAGGATGTCTGTCTTTGCTGTTTCGACTCAGATAGGAAAAGTAGACACGGAAGGGTTGCAGCTGTGTTTGAAAAGTCGCTGGTGTCACAGAGGCAAGGAAAGGAATGTGCAATTTTTTGTTCCCCATTATGCAGCAGATTGTAGAGGTTTCTTGTGCACCAAGCCCTGCAGATATATGACTTCGTGGAAGAGATTAATTCTCTATATTTTTTCAGGAAAAAGCCCCTGAATTAACTGGGTTCTTTTGTTCCCATGTGTTTTCTGGCTAAAGTCTCCTATTCCCCATGTGCTGCTCCAGTTGATAAATCCCTGTCTTATTGAGGCATGTTTTCTCTGATTAAGTAAAAGATTATTGTCTGGACAAACTTGGGGCTGGTATGTAATAATGTTACAAATACGGAGATGTAACCATTTTATAAACACTGTATTTGACCAGGTCAGTGAGGGGGCGTTATTGTATAATGGGCTATTAGAATCTTGTGTGTGAGTGTACTGATCTAACTTGTATTGGAATGTTTATTATGTACCTACAATGCTCAAATTCAATGGGAATCTGTGCAGAGAAGTGACACAATTGCTTTCCAAATAAGACCAGCAAAACACACGCTGGAAAGACAATGGGGCAAACTATTAGCGTCTAGGATCCCGTTTCCAACAAGTTGCAAACCTTGCTTTGCGAGGGCTGAGAAAGGCTATAAAAGGGCTATAAACAGTGGGAAAATTGACTAGATTCTGTGAAGGAGGGTGAGTTGCCGGGGCAGAGCTCCATCAGGAAGAGAAGCTGACACCAAGGCAAGAGGTTCTGGGGAAGAATTAATAAGGATTAGTGCTACGAGGATCCCCGTGTGGAAGATGATTAACCAGCCACGCATATAATCTGTTTAATTGTTGTTAAGATCTGTTTTCTCTGAAATGCTTTGGTTATAAATAAATGATTCTTGGTTTTGGTCATGGATTACTACTGTTATTGTCTTGGAGGGAACAGAATTGCAGGGTTTGGACCTGAGTCGGACCTGCTGAGGCAATCACGGTTAGCACCAGGGCTCTCCCATTGTAAAAGTAATCCCTGTTTCGCTGACCTGTCTGCATTTCAGCATGGGATACAGCAGGCCTGGTTCCCTGGTGAGCAGGTAGGTGGTGTGCGGTCTGTGAAGACTTCTATGTCTCCATCCCTTCGGCACAATCAGGGTTGAGCAGAACCTGAGGCAAAACCCTAACGGAGAGTCGCTTGGCCTGCTTATACCGGGGACTTGCACAGATGCAGCTACCATTGTGATGAAATCTCCAAGGCCTTAGTTTCATTTCATTGCTTCAGAGGGGAAATAAGCTTATGAGGGTTACAGTATCAATCCTTGCTGAGGCTACAGCCTTTGACGGACTCCATGGAAGTGCTGACCGAGCAGCATTTTGCCACTACAAGCATTCACACAGGCATGTCCATGTATTATCACTCCTAGATCAAGCTGCAATAACAATGCCTGCAGCCAAGCAATGTTCCCAGCATAAGAAAGGGAAGAGTCCCCCCAGAGAGGGGAGTGTGCTGACTATGGGTCACACAGGCGCACAGTAGGTTGCCAGCACACAAATCACATTGGAGAGATGCAGGCGCAGCTCAGCAGTGAAAGGCAGGACAGAGCCAAAGAACTTCCTTAGAGTCCATCACAAAAATGTTCCTCAGGCTTTACTCAGCCATCAATAGCTGCACCTGTGCAAACCCCTAGTCCAGACAGGGGCTTGCTGCATTGTTTACAAGTTGTTTCCTCCTGCTTGGGACCCATTCTTCTCTTGGGGAGAGCAGAGGGGAGGAGGCCTTAAAAACCTGGGTTCTGTCTACTCTGCATGGACTTGGTATGGCTCATGGGCACTTTCATGGAGGCAGGGATCTGCCCCAATATCCTTGGCCAACATTTGCCCTTCCCTTCTCTATTGTGCAGGGTTCTGATTACTATGCTCCACTCCAGAGGAAGCTGCATTTTGTCGGTGAAATGGGGAACTCAGTTTTTTAAGTTGTGAACAAACTCACAGAGTGTCATCTGCCTGGAATTCAGGTCCGTAGCACTTACAGCTTGTTTAGAAATTTGGGATGAAAGGGGTTATGGACATTTAAACTAGACTGTAATATATAATATATGAATATAGCAGCCATTAGCCGATTCCTGTCACATTGACTCTTTCAGCCAGCCAAGCCCCTGGAAAGAGGGGTCTGCAGAACTTCCAAGCACAGCAAAATCTCCACAGTCCCTTCCCTGTTCTCCTCGTTCAGTGTCAGAAAACTCCACCTCGCACTGTCCTGGAGAACAAATCACACAAGGGAATGTGTTGAGTTCAGAAGACCACAGCTCTTCCTAGAGCCTTGGGCAAATGAATCAGGAGTCTTGCCAAAGCCGGGGGCTGTAGGGTTGTCCCCAGTGCCTATGTACCTTGTGCAGAGGTTGCTCTGTTATATTCCTCTGAGCACTGCTTTAGCTGCAACCCATTTTGTCCCCTCCTCTGTGAGCAGAAGGCATGTCAGAGTGGCATTTAAGACAATGCTAGCTTGTGTGTGCTTTTATTCAAAGGGTTGGGATCAAAGATCACTTGCACTGGCTATGCATGTCCTGAAATCCATGTCCAAGTGTGATCTGAGGGCAGGCAGCCAGTGAGGTGTTAGGTCATGTAGTAAATTCTCTGAGGGCTTGAGGAAGCGTAGGGGGCATGCAGGTGTGGTGCCGTGTTTGTAGGATTTGTTGTTGCTTTCCAAAAGACAATGGGACTTGTCAGCCTCGTTTGGACATGTGCCATAATGCAGCAGCGGTTCTGCTCAGGCTGGCACCCCGAGCGCTGTGAATGACTCCACACATGTCAGAGTTAGGCATGTTCTTTCTCCCTAGCTAGGCCAGCGGGAGTCCGTGGGTCAGCTGGGAGGAAGAGCAGTATAACTCTCGTTGCCTCCCTAATATAAACTTACATCCAGCTCAGCTGCACAATGAACACAACAGCCAGGTTGACCTCCACAGGTGCAAAACTTCACCCCTGCCCGCCTGAGGGTGAGCCCCTTTGCTGTCACATGGAGTCAGCAGGAGCCCCTATAAAGTACAGTTACAACCTTTTGACATCTCATGGTAGCATCTTGCGCTGCTACAATTCAACATAATCATGTACTGGTGCATGAGCAAGACACGATGTTCTCATCTTGACTGCCTTTCTCTTCCTGCTGTTAAGTGGTTGAGGAACTCTTCTGTTCCTCCTCAGGGGCATAGGGAGTAGCAGAGTGGAATTGAAGGAGGAGGTGGGATGATGACTGAGTGGGAGGGGAGTAATAGTTTTATGGGTAGGGCACTAGACAGGGACTCAGGAGATCGGTATTCAGCATCTGCTTTGCCACAGATTTTCTGGTCAAGTCACTTAATCTCTCTCCAACTCAGCTTCCCCTCTGTAAAACGAGAACAATAACATTTCCTTTCTTCCCTCCCTTTGTTTTGTCTTTTGAGATTGGAAGGGACTGTCTCTCAGCGTGTGTCTGGGCAGCATGGAGCACAGTGGACCCTGATCTCAGTTGCAGCCTCTAGATGCTACTGTAATATAAACAATAACTCGTGGCTGCTTGAAACTGATACTCCCCCGCGGGTTGCGAAGTGCCCGCCCCCAAAAGAAAAAGAAATGCTCAAGCCACAGGTGACGGTTGGTGTTGTAAACCAGAAAAAAAAAACTCATAGAAAAAGCCCCCATAAATAACTTGATAGGTGATAGGCTTTCTTAACCATAGTGGTTATACAGCGCTTTTGTGATGCAAAAGTCACTTCACCACAAACAGAGCAGAAGTTATCTGCACTGTTCACACAAGTACGAGGCATCTCTGCTCACTTTGGCTAAACAGAAATATGTCCCTTTGCAAAATCAAACACTGACAAATAAGAGAGCACGACACTGTATGATTTCTAGAGCTGATATAGGGCAATTTGTTCAGCAGAGTGATGTAAGCTTCGTTATGATTGTATCATCCATGACTTCTAGGAATAACATGATGCAATTCATATCATGTATGACGCAATACCAGCTTCAGATTGCATCATTCATTGTTTTGCCTAAAAAGCAAGAACTGTCCAAACCCAGTCATAGATTTATTCATAGATCCAGTCAAAGATGTATTTTAGTCATTTCTGGTTTAAATTGAGATCTCTTCCCTTTATAACTCACTTATCCTCCGCCATTCCCAAGTCAAGGGTCGTATATACTGACCCAATAGCATATCTTGAAAACTAGAGCCAATCAACAATTTTAAGCATCATTTTCGTTCTCAGTGACCCAGAATTAGTAAAGTTTGGCTACACTTATTTCAGAAGCATTTTGGCTGTAGAGCAGTGTAATCTATCTCAGGGGTAGGCAACCTATGGCACGCGTGCCGAACGCGGCACACGAGCTGATTTTCAGTGGCACTCACACTGCCCGGGTCCTGGCCACCAGTCCAGGGGGCTCTGCATTTTAATTTCATTTTAAATGAAGCCTCTTAAACATTTTAAAAACCTGATTTACTTTACATACAACAATAGTTTAGTTTTATATTACAGATTTATAGAAAGAGACCTTCTAAAAACTTTAAAATGTATGACTGGCACGCAAAACCTTAAATTAGAGTGAATAAATGGAGACTCGGCACACCACTTCTGAAAGGTTGCCGACCCCTGCTCTATCTTATAATACAAAACAACAAAAAATATTGAAATGGAAGCTAAAAGTATTTTGTTCTACAAATGTTGAAATGGGACAACTTCCCTCTCCTTCCCCCAGGTTTTCTCCAAAATGAAATGTCTGTGAAATAGGCATTTTGAGAAGTGTTTCCTTTCTGATGGCACTGCCGTCTCTGATGGAGAATGGCTCAGCTGAAGTTTTTCTGAGCAGCTCTACTTTTTTATATCATAAGACAGCTGGAAGCTGAATTGCCCACTCCTCAAGAACAGCATTCTGGTTTACACTATCAAGCGTTTATTAGCAGTCCAGTCGCACCCCCCCATACAGAATTCTTGTCTGAAAATCCTACTAGATTCATTACAGAAATTTAATTTGAAACAGGTGTGTAGCTTGGTTACAAATGCAGCCAGTAGTTTATGGGATGGGATTGGGAAAGGAGTCTGTAAACCATGCACGCAAGTGCATGCTTTGCTCAGCAGTGTTTCCCTTGGTTACTCCCCCCTCCCCATTGCAAGATTTAACAGAGGAAGCAGTGTTACTATTCTTCAAAGCCTTCCTAGCTTCAGCAATAGAGAATTTAAACAGAAAGCTTCTGAAGATGGAGACAACTCAAAGAAATGTCCCTACTTACCTTGCCCTGTCGATCTTTAACTTGTTGTGTTGCTGCCTCCCACTTGGAATAGCTGCTCTCATCTATTCTCTCAGAGTAAGTCTGGCATTTATTTAAGCGTATTTATTTTTTCGTTGATACATTTCCAAACTTTGATTTACAAATATGGTCTTAAAATGTCTGTTACAGAGAGAGTTGGAGAAGCTAACCCTAATTTTCAATGCAAAGGTGTTGAAACATTTGGATTTTCTTCCCAGAAGTTATAGGGAACAGTGCAATTTTCTAGGGCTACTTTAAGCAAGTTGTGGGAATTGTTGCTTCCAAAGTTGAATTGACTGGAAAGAGACATTTCTCTTGAACTGTTGCTTTGGTGGTGGTGTTGGGTGTAAATGAAGGATGTGTGTGAGCACTGGAGTGTGGGCTGTTTGTGTGCCTTGTGAGTGGAGAGACGCAGCGCTGCGTTCTGTGTCCAGTGTTCTGACCATTAGCTTAAGGATGGGGATTTTCGCCTCCTTGGGACAGTAGCTGAGGACCTTTGCCCTGGAGTGATCAAATTCTGCCATGAGTTTCATTGTGACCAATGCATACTTAATCCTCTTTCTGTTTATTCACATCACACAACTAACCATGTAGATAGTCACAGTTATGAATATGTGCTGGGACAATTCTGGGAGTAAACAGAGGCCATCAGTCCCTGACAGCACCACCTCTTTCATGAGGATTCATTAGGAACTGCATTTTTGCATCTATACAAATCATTTGTACTGTTTTTTTCCCAGCTCCCAAAGATATGGAATTTTATAGGCAAATCCATCAATAGGGTTAATGTGCTGAGTAGGAAAATTCCTCTACTTGAAACCTTTGGCTGTGAAAGGTCGTTTTTTCCCAATTTTATTGAGATACCCAGCTGATGTGTATTTTCTTCTGAGCAATAAGTGGCATATTGAAGCTGTCATTGCACTAAGAAACTTGTTGCTCAATGAAGTAAATACACAGGGATGACAGCATGGCCACCACCGATACTCTGATGAGGAATGTGGCTCCACTTTAATTAGCCATGCAATCTCTTTGAGTAAAGACGAAGTGCGTGGCTGGGTTTCAATGCCAACATGTGTCCGGTCTGTGACAGGGTTGGTGACTGGCCAAGTGGAGAGGGGGCATGTGACAGGTGCTTAGCCAGATCTGCTTCTTCCCACTAGAAAACATGGTTTAAACTGGCAGCAGCCTCTCCCACCAGACTGGGAGTAAGGTTATCTCATCAGAGAGAGGTCCTTCCCATGGGGAAGAACACAAACCAGATGACTATGGAATTTGAGGAGGGAATGGGAGGGGAAGAAGGTTAAAGGCATTTGAAAGGTTAGAAGTCAGGGAGGGCGAGGGGCAATATTTCCAGTCACCTTCATTTTTTGCTCTTTTCTCACGGCTCGTGCTTGGCCTTATCAGCTGCCATTACAGTTGTGCTAAGGATATTTTGCTGGGTTTGATCTCACATTCTTTCCCCAGTATTAAGGGCCTTTAGAAGGCCTTTCCCTGATATCTAATCTAAGGTCACTTTCCCAGGAGAATCGGTTTCTTCCTCCTTCATGGATTTTTAGGGTTTCTGCAGTGGAGAGAACTTATTCCTTATTTAATTCCAGTGATGGAAACAAAAGTTCCTTTTGCAGATGTTGATTTTCAGAAGAAGGAATAAATATGTACATAGCTCATGAAACTGGCGATGACTCCATAGCATCCGTTGTCGCAAGGTGATACGTTCACCGTCGCTAAAAGCCAGATTTACAAACATATTTAGGCACCTAAAGATTCAGATAATCGCCTAGTGGGATTTTCAGACGCACCTAGACACTTTATTCCCATTGAAATCCTAAATATTTTTTAAAATCTGCCCTGAGTACTTACACAGCAAGAAGATATCTGACAGTAAGGCTATCTTTAGGCTAGCAGAGACAGAACAAGGTCCAATGGCTGGAAGCTGCAGCTAGAAATATTCAAATCGGAAATAAGACTCAGTCTTTTAGCAGTGAAGGTAATTAAACACTGGAACAACTTACCAAAGAAAGTGCTAAATTCACCATCGTAGGAGTCTTTAAACAGACAGTGCACATCTTCCTAAGAGAAATGCTCTAGTTCTGCCACAAGTTATTGGTCTCAATAGTAAAAAGCGACAAAGAGTCCTGTGGCACCTTATAGACTAACAGACGTATTGGAGCATGAGCTTTCGTGGGTGAATGCCCACTTCGTCAGACGCACTGGATTCTTATGCTCCAATACGTCTGTTAGTCTATAAGGTGCCACAGGACTCTCTGTCGCTTTTTTCAGATCCAGACTAACACCGCTACCCCTCTGATACGGGTCTCAATAGTGTTCACTTGTAGACTGAGAAGAGCAATTTCTTCCACAGCAGGAATGACAGGGTGAAATTCTCTGGCCTGTGTTATACAGAAGCTCGGACTAAATGATCAGAGTGATTCCTTCTGGCCTTAAAAGCGCTGAATTCTTTAGAAAACGGGTAGATCAC
Organism: Trachemys scripta elegans; assembly: GCF_013100865.1. Taxonomy (NCBI): domain Eukaryota; kingdom Metazoa; phylum Chordata; order Testudines; family Emydidae; genus Trachemys; species Trachemys scripta. Next base: position 15,646,787 of record NC_048318.1, on the reverse strand, counting down.
ATTCTGAATACTGCAAACATTCGATAAGCTGCCTACAGAGGCACAAGCCACCACAAGTTATTCACAAAACTACCTACCCAGTAACTTCCAATAATGAAATAACAGCCAGTCAGTTTGCAGGCCAGTCACAGACAGGAGGAGTAAAATTTGGGAAATAAATCGTATTACGACTGTACTTCCCCAGCTCTATCCAGGCATGCTTGTTCTGTGGAGCAAGGGTGTTAAGCCCTAATTCTGCACAGGCCTAACACTGTGAAGATGAGTAGTTCTACCGATGTCCATGGGGTTACTCAGACGTGTAAAGCTATGTGCATGCAGTAAGGCTTTGCAGGATCGGGGCTTTAGTCTTGAGGCCTGTCAAATTTACTTATAAAAAACCCAGAATCTCTTAACCTTTTCTTTTCTTTTGGTGATTGAATGATTGAATTTCTTGCTTTGTATTATTCCACCCTCCCTTCCTCCCCAACCATACTGTGTAATGCAGCAAACAGGGTGTGACAGGAAGATCCTGAAGAGAGCTGATTAAAAATAAAAGGAACTCCCCAAAAAAATCACAGGAATGTTGATGATTTTTTTTTAATGTTTTCCATTCACACTTTGACCAGCTCTCGTCCTGCATGTCACTGACCTCCATCTGGAAACCTAACCCCCTTTCCTCTGGAGTGTTCAGCCTCCTCCCGTGATGGTCAGATGGAAAGAATGCTAACCACCTTGTGACTTACTTCCCCACCTGTAAAATGGGCATAGTCGCTCTCCCCTACCTCACTGGGGTGCTGTAGGATAAATTCACTAGTGACTGTGAGGGGTTCAGTTACCATTGTGATGGGGACAGATAAGTACCTAGGATAGATGGATTCCCCCAGAATTTGTTGAACCTCAAAGCATGGTGGAAAGCCCATCTCTTTGAATGGGTATGTCCAAAGGCTAAAACAGCTAATGGTGGGATTTCCGACTGGTGGAAAAATGCAATAATGGGAGGAAAGATCTTGGAGACATCATGGATAGTTTGCTGAAAACATCTGCTCAATGTGCAGCGGCAGTCAAAAAAGCTAACATTGTTAGGAGACACTAGGATAGGGATAGATAAGACAGAAAATAATGCAGTATATACATTCATGATATGCCCACACCTTGAATACTGTGTGCAGTTCTGGTTGTCTCATCTCAAAATATATATGTTAGAATTAGGGGTCTGGAACAGGTTCCATCTGAGGCGAGATTAAAAAGACTGTTAAGCTTAGAAAAGAGACGACTAAGGGGGGACATAATAGAGGTCTATAAAATCATGAAGGTTGTAGAGAAAGTGAATAGGGAAGTGGTACTAACCCCTTAACACATAACACAAGAACCAGGGGTCACCCAATGAAATTAATAGGCAGCAAGTTTAAAACAAATATGAGGAAGTACTTCTTCACACAACACACAATTAACCTGTGGAACTACTTGCCAGGGGATGCTGTAAAATGCCAAAAGTACAACTGGGTTCAAAAAAGAACTAGATAAGTTCATGGAGGATAGGTCCATCAATGGCTAGTAGCCAAGCTGGTCAGGGATGCAACCCCATGCTCTGGGTGTCCCTAAGCCTCTGACTGCCGGAAGCTGGGAGTGGACGACCGGGGATGGCTCACTCAATAATTGCCCCGTTCTGTTCATTCCCACTGAAGCACCTGGCACTGTCAGAAGACAGGATACTGGGCTAGATGGACCACTGGTCTGAGCCAATATGGCTGTTCTCATGCGTTTTAAGCTATGTTGGTCATGTGACATTTAATCAACTGACATGTGGTAGGTGAGAGGAAGACATGCAGCTGCTTTTTGATTATTTCTTTGTAATTCCTATGTCCTTGTGTATATTGATGTCACACAGCGCGTTGGACGGACGCCCTTTGGGGTGGGGTTTTATTAGCCTGGAATTTAAATAACTGTTTTGATGGGTGGGGTGGGCTGTGCTTCCCTTCCAGGTAGAGAATGCAGCTGGGACAGGTGACATGGAGCGAGCGTCCCAAGCTTCCCGCACTGCCCGCATACTGAATATCATCGGGATTGTCATAGGAGTAATTTTCCTCATCATTATAATTGTCATAGTGGTAGTGGGGAGAACCGCCAAGTGATAGAAGCCAGCGTCATCTTCGAAAAACTCACCGGCGCTGGACAATAGCCATGTATCCAGTGAGCCCTCCTACCTACTCAAAGAGCCAACTGGGCGCAAAAAGGGGAGTCCTCGGCACCACTGAGACTGCCAGCCAGAAGCTGCATCATGCACAAGCACCAGCCTGTCCTTTTAGAAGCATTTCTCCATAATTAATTGCTTTGCGCTTTTGAATTAACCAGATTAACATGTTTTTCTCTATTGGTACGCAAATATACTGTAACAAGATACAATAAAAAAGGATTTGTATACAAGTGTCTCCCTACAAGTTTGTTTCATGTTGGATTAATATACGGGGCCAAAGAATCAAAGGTGTTAATGTAACCATGAAACTACCCAACATTAAACAAGGTTCGGGTTTTTGTGTACAGAGACCTCAGCCTGTTTAATACCCTGGCCAACACACCACTAAAGATGCTTTTAAACTTTTATTAAAGATACAGAAACAAAAGGAAAAGTGTTGCAAAATATATGGTCTTGGCCAGCTAAGCCATACTATTATTAGACAGAAGGGAAAAGGAGAGGGATAGGAAAGAAAATAACTAAGGTGCGGGAAAGGAAAGGGCACATAGGAGTATGTGTCTATGTGAGGCACTAGTTTCCCATCCCAGGTAGTGCTCAGGGGTTAGCCAGATCTGGTGGGCATGGTGAGGTCATCTGAGGTCCCTCTCTTTGGCCTGGTCTGGTCAGGACATCTCTTGGGATTAGGACAAAAAAGGCACAATGGAGTCACACTAAATCCCAGGAGACTGCTTGTTTAGAAAGAGCTGTGTGGTAATTTATAACTGCGGGAAGTTACACGGTTGTCAACCTCAGAGGCGGAAGCAAAACAGGCCGCCTTAGTTAGACTGTCATTTGCTGGAAATAACACAATGAAGTCCGGGAACTGTTCAGCCTGGAAATACCCCAGTCAGGAGGGAGACAGAGGCAGGTCTCCACCCAAGAAAGGCAACAGCTATGGGAGGGTTAGGGGTGGAAGCCCCACATCCTTTCAGAAAGATAAAAATGAAATAAACACACTATCATTTTTTTGCAACATCAACTTGATGCAGCTACATTTTATTCCAGCTCTTCTTGCATGGCTGCCAAAGAGAGATGTCCGGGGCAAAAAATGGTCAGATTAAAGTGACTGCACGCAGTGAAATATTGCAGCTGATTCTCTAGCTGCCTTTACAAGGTGTGGCTAGGCCTATGGTATCTGCACATTCAAAAGAGCCAGAAACGAGCATTTGCCACATGTTTGTAGCTTCCATAGTTCAGAGTCAGTTAGAGGATGGTTGGCTTTTTTCCATACAAAAATCCTTATTTTTAATCAATATGCAAGGTGACTTGTCTAACCAAGAGACCCCTTCTTAGTGGTGCTCTCATGCCCTAGGATTTATAGAGCTGAAGTAAAGAACCTGGGATCCCTCAGGGTCCAGTAAAGCTCTCCCTGCTCCTGCCATCAATGGAAAAATCTACTGGGGTCAAGTCTTCAGCCTCAGATCCATGTTCTTTTCAGGGCTTCTCAAAACCTTTCACTCCACAACATTTTTCTTCCAGAGGGCAGAAAATCCCTGTGCTCAAATGGAGCTCCTGCTGCTTGGTAAACATTCAGATGGGGAAACTGTATCTCTGTTGCAACCACTCTTTCCTATGCTCCAGGAAGCGTGTGTATTTCTTTCTTTCGTGAAGCATGAGTTACGGTAATTAGAAACTAGGGGCCCTAGTCTGTGTGGTGGGAATGGCCTGACTCAGTTGAAAATATTGCACATAAGAATCTCCCCATTCCCATTACTTGTCCTTTCTTTTCAGGCCATTGAGAATTACAGTAATGTGGAAGAGGATTCGGGTGCTGGTGTGTGTGTCTGGGAGGGGCCTCCCCCATGCAAGCTTTTGAAAGGGTATTTACACAGGCTGGAGGTATGTGTGTAATATTTTCACAGACCCTTGGGACTGTTTGGGGCTGCTCCTTGCCTTACAAGCCTGATTAACCTAATGAAAAAGCCCCCTTGTGGGCAACTGGCTGGCTCTGGGGATCGGGAGTGGACCACGGAGTATTTCCCTAGTATGATTCTGTCTGCCTCAGGTCAACAATAACCAAAAACTGCTGCTGTTTGGTGGCGCCCTCTGTGAAATCATTTGATGGATCTCAGTACAGTTACCAGCAAGCAAATGTCCAAAGCCAAGGGCCTCCTGGCTGCGAGCCCTAGCACAGAGTGTTTCCAGGACTGTTTTCTAAGTTCTTAGGCAGGAAGGAGAGGATGTATGTATGGGGAAAGATTGTCTTACTGCTGCTCACGTTGTCCCTTTTCCATAGATAGAGAACTCGAGTAAATACCCCAGCACTATTGCTTCTTTGCCCAATCCCTCAACCTACTGGCTACAGTCCTGCACAGATGGAGAAAGTGAGGCATAGGCTGTTTTGAATACAGCAGTTTCCCTTCAGGCTAATCAGCTTTCCTGTAACTCACTCCCAGCCGAGTTAATGGGGGCCATGTGCAGGCACAGCCATAGCCCAGTGGACCTGGTCCAACTAATTCTAAACAAAGCCGTTGTTTCTCTCCAGATTCCACCAGTCCGGGTGACACCACTTTGAGAGTGTCACGCAAGAGGGTGGGGTGGTTTCCCCCCCACAAGTTAGCAATTGTAACTTGGAAAGAACAATCTGCTTTTGATTGGATAGAAAGGGAGAGCTTTTCTGAAGCTATTCGCATCTCTGGTGTCAACAACCGCTCAGACTTGCAGCCAGGGCTTAAAGCAGCATGAAAAGAATGTGTGGGGTTGGTGGCTCTATCATCATCTGCAAGTAGCAGTGCTTAAAGTACATCCCCAGGTTGGTTTCAGTTTTTGGTTGGGGTTGTGACCCCCTTGAGGCACCCACCCCCACACACTTTCAGCACTGAGTGTAGCTGAGCTGTGATAGATTGTGACCTCTTTAGGTCTCATAAACTAAGCAGGGTGGGGCAGCACTGTCCTTGGATGAGAGCCCCGTAAAGACAAGGAGAAGCTGCAGGGAGTCACCTGCCTCCCCCTCTGGGTTATAGAAGTATTTGTTTAGGATGAATTAATAAAGGTCAGATGAATCTTGGAGCCTGGATTAGGCAGTGATTTTGAGCCCAGACTTTCTGCTTTTTGTTGATCCTCACCTTGGACATTCCCAGACCAGTGCTCTTTGCCATGCCCTGAAACGCTTTCCAGGTCTGCTCAAACCAAATCTAAGTCTGTCCCTCGTGGCATTGCAGCGCACTACTGCTCAGCCACCCTCTTGCTAGGTAGCTTGTCTAAGATCACCTGTTGCCGCCAATGGAAATAGCCAACCGGTTCCGTTCAAGGCTTGGCTCCAAGTGTTGGCATTGGCTGCCTACTTTCTATTGGAATCCCAGTTCCAAATAATGAATGTTGGGGTTCTCTGGCCATGCTGAAATATTTTTTTTAAACATTCGTTTGAGTCGACCTGAAAAAAAATATTTTGCTGAATTTTTGGTGAATCAAAAAGTAAAAGAAAATTCATTTTGGGTCAAATGAAATATTTAGTTCGACAGGAAACTGTGTTTTCTCTAGATTTTGAGGTTTGTTGTTTTTGTTTTGTTTTTATATTGCTGTATTTTTAAAGTAAATTGAAGGACATTTTGAAATGAAAAGTCATTAAAATTTTTCATTTTGAAAGTATTCCAGGGTTGGAATAAGTCAAAACAGCAGATATTTTGTTTTTTTCGGTCAAAACAATTCAGTGAAACCAGCACAAATTTGTGACATTTTTGGTATCACCAAATCTGTATTTTTTTTCACCAAAAACAATTTTGGCCAAAAATTTTTTGCCCAGCTCTAGCTGTGAACTCCATCACTTGCGACATTTAAACCTGGACTGGACACAGCATGGGAAACTGTACTCTCGAGAGCAGCCTGGATTGGCTGAGGGGGCTGGAGGAATAGGATAGCTGCTGCTTGTATTGTGACACTTCCTTCGGGTACCAGGGTTTTCAGGCACCTTGCCACTGCTTGCCCTCAGCGTGAGGAAGTCTTGTCTGTGCACGCAATGTGAAACCACTAGCCTCCGGCAGCAGAAGCACTGCCTTCCTGCCCTTCGTAGGCCTCACTGTCTTGGTACAGATTACCGCTGGGCACATACCTCCCGCTGAGTTCTCGGAATGGCCTCTGGTACGCCCAGCCCATGTTCCACTGAACAGTCACAGAACTCTGAGCTGCTACTCCCTAAAGGAAAAACACACACCAGCTTGCAAGATTCAACTGAGGATCACCACTCAACTCAACACACTTCAATATATACACAGAGTGAAAACAGGAATAAGTTTATTATCAAAACAGAGATTCAAGGACAGCAAGTGAGGATATTGCAAAGCAGTGGTTACATATCAAACAAAATCATAACGTGTTTTCTAGAGCCGGCACTCACCTAACCAGGCATTCCGCTATCTCCTACGAGATAGCTTACCCCACGTCCTTTTCTCAGGATTTTCAACCAGTTTAGCTGAGCTCCCTTCTCATCAAATCAATCCTGCTGGCAGTCCTCACAGACTGAAGGAATAACTGGAGGTTCATCTGCACCCCCGATATAGTTTCAAAAGTTCATTGCCTTATGCCTAATCAAGATAACCCCTGCTGGCTTATTTTTTCCTGAAGCCCCTGCAATCAATTGATTAGCATTTGGCTCAGATTGTAAATGGGTGTCCTTTGGGAACCACACAATGCTCAGTTTGCACATGATGAGCCAGCGTGACATACGCATCTCTGTCTTGCATGACAGAGGTATGTGGATCACCTGGTGGCCTGCCTTAATTCACAGTCCTAGGGAACATCATTTTTAGTATAGATCCATAACTATTCACATGTTTTCCATACATATATCTTGCAATGATTATGACGATCAGTGTGACACAGGCTTTCATTAGAGACCTTACGTGACCCCTTTTGACGAACCCAGGAGATTCCTCTACACCTATGTACCCTGGGGCCATCTGCCAGTTGGCATCAAGGGGTCCTTGGGTCACATGTCCTATCTCTCAATTCTACATTCTTTGATTAATGCACATGCCAATGCAAAATCACGTGCAGGTTTGGCTCTGAGAAGCCCCCACCCCAGCTCCCTGTGCTCCGCGCCCCCTACAACTCCCTGCCCCTCACAGAGCCAAAATACAAGTTTGCCCCAGGCGCCTTTTTCCCTAAGGCCAGCCCGGCCCTTTCCCTTGCGCCAAGGCTCTTTCTTGCTCATTTTCAGCAGGACTAAGCAGGCCGCTTGCACGCAACCAGACTCAGCACAGCCTCAAAATCTGAAAATGTGCGTTGGGAACGGTTTGGAGTCACCTCCATACATTGTACATCATACCCGGCCTCTCTCAGGGCTTCCTCCACCGACTCCCGCTCCAGGTAGAGGCAGGAGAACCTGCGTTGGCCTACCATGTAGTAGGTTTCTTTCAGGACTATCACCATCACCAAGTGGCCTCCTGGCTTTAACAGAGAACTGATGTTCTTCAGTGCTGCACGATAGCTGTTCAGGTCTTTGCAGGCAGCTTCCAAGCACAGTGCGGAGAGCAGGCAGTCGGCCTGGGGCAGAGACGCAGGGGCCAAGATGTTGGATTTGGACACATCGCATTTCAGAACCTGCTTGACTTTCTTTCTCAACTTCTCTTCCTTCTCAGCCCACTTTTCCCTGCAAGAAATGTTATATTGTGTACTATTGCATGATTTTCAGTCTGTCCATTAGATCGCAGCAAGGGGATGTTCAATGGACTCGAAAGGCAGCATATTTAAAACTAGTAAGAGGGGACGCTTTTTCCATACGGCACGCGATTAACCAGTGGAACTCATTGTCACAAGACACCGCTGAGGCCAAGAATTAGACAAAAGGATCTGATATTTACATGGATAATAGCCAGTTACATTACAGTAGGGATTAATCATAACTGAGCCCTGAAGGGCTATAAACCCTCCTGCTTCAGGGCATAAGCGAAGCCCTGACTAGCTGGAGTTAGGAGGAAACGTTCCCTGGGTGCTAGGCATTTCACAATTGTCAAACTGCAGAGCAATGCAATGCAGCAGTAGCAAGAGAGGATATTGGTGTGACTCTCCATTCCTGGAGCGTGCGGAGCTTTGGGCAGCTCAGCATTTTCTCTTTGCCTCAACCCCTTCTGTGCTTCTGATCTATGCCGGGAAGGAGGAGGCTCCAGTGTTTAGCATGCTAACCTAGAACCCTGGAGACCTGCATTCAGTTCTGTGCTCTGCCACAGATCCTTCTGCGTGGCTTTGAATAAGTCGCCGTCGCTCTGTGCCTCAGTTCCCTCTCTGGATAATGGGGGTAATGTCACAAGGGTGTTGAGAGTCAATGCGTTAATAAAAATAGAGAGTCTCTCAGACACTATGGCGATTGGGGCTGTATGAGTTCTCAGATAAATAGTCTCATGCCTCTTCTGCAGCCCTTCTTCCTCCAACCGCCCATCATTCTAGTCCTGGGCTCTCCCCACTCCTCCAGCTTTGCCAATGCACCTCTATCCAGACCTGCGTTCCCTGACCCTTGCTAGGCCAGTCCTGCTCCCCCTACACACAGATACACAGCTCTGCTGATGCCCCTCAGTCCTAACCTACAGCACTCCTTGCTCTTCCAGCCTGGCACCTCTCCTGAACTGAGACTGCCGCTGGTGTGGATTTCAATTAAAATCAAGTAGCTACAACTATTCACTGCCCTCTGAAAATAGAAGGGCTGATGTACTTGGAAATATTTATGTGGATGTTTAGCTCTGGAGAGAGATTAGATAGCAAGTCTCTGCAACACAAAGCCCCACATCGGACTGAAACACCATCGCTGCCATACACAGAGACAGATGCTCTATCTAGATACAACTCTGAAACGGTTGTTTTATTATTGATCAGTTTTGTTAACTCATTCACACCATGGCCATTTGCAGACCTGTGTAAAGACACGAGCCCTGTTCCAAGACTAACTAGAACTTTTTATTCTAGACAGGTTTTAGAGTAGCAGACGTGTTAATCTGTATCCGCAAAAAGAACAGGAGTACTTGTAGCACCTTAGAGACTAACAAATTTATTTGAGCATAAGCTTTTGTGGGCTACAGCCCACTTCTTCGGATGCATAGAATGGAACATATATTGAGGAGATATATACACACATACAGAGAGTCGGGACTGGGCTATCTTGATTATCACTTCAAAAGGTTTTTTTCTCTTACTTAATTGGCCTCTTAGAGTTGGTAAGAAAACTCCCACCTTTTCATGCTCTCTGTATGTGTATATATATCTCCTCAATATATGTTCCATTCTATGCATCCGAAGAAGTGGGCTGTAGCCCACGAAAGCTTATGCTCTAATAAATTTGTTAGTCTCTAAGGTGCCACAAGTACTCCTGTTTTTTATTCTAGACAAGATCTCAACAAGGTCCCATGAGAGGCCCCTGCTGGCCCAGAGTGGAATTTTAAAGATATTTACACGCTATTAGGAAATACAGTTTGTGTGGTTTTCCAGATTTCAATTTCCTGTTTAAACCATAACCCCACAGGAAACTAAAAAGCGAGAGGCATCCACGTTCCCTGCATTGGCCAAGCCGCAGGCTACAATGACTGAACCGTATTCAACCAGAGCGGAAAAAGGACGAATTGAGAGAAGCAGGAGTGGGATCAGTGTTTGTACAGCTGCACTTACACAGTTGGCAGTAACTACTTGCACTCCACTGAATGAATGTCCTGGGAGGGGTAATGCCCAGAACTACAAATCTGGAAATTATCAAGTAAGGAGAAACTCTGGCATGGCGCAGCAAAGGGGATGTGTATAGAAACCTGCTTACCAGAAATGGGGAATTTAAGAAAAGGTCTCTGTCCCGGTTGTTCATTTCAATATGACTTTGGATTCAGGTTTCAAATCCCTCCACATATGCTTTTGAAAGACACACACTCAGTCCTTTCCATCTATGGTGGGAGCAATGGTCATGTAGTCAAAGCAAAGACCGGCGTTCTAGTTCTCACTCTGCCACTGACTTCCTGTGTGATCTTGGGCATGCCACTTTCCCTCTCTGCACCTTAGTCGCCCCATCTTTAAAATGGAGATAAAAATGCTTCCTTATCTGTCTATGCAGTGTAGTTGTAGCCATGTTGGTCACATGATATTAGAGACTCCAGGTGGGTGAGATAATATCTTTTATTGGACCAACTTCCATCCAATAAAAAAAATAAAAAATTGGCCACTGTCGGAAGACAGGATACTCTGCTAGATGGATCTTTGGTCTGAGCCGGTATGACCGTTCTTATGAGATGGAAGGTGATTGAAAATTGCGAAGTATTAGTACATATTAGAATAGTTATTTCAGTACAACAGTGTGAAATTTAGATTGTAAGCTCCATGAAGCAGGGACCTTCTTTTTGCTGTATGTTTGTACAGCACCTAACACAAGGGGGTCCCTGGCTATGCTGAAACAATTTTTATAGTGGGGGTGCTGACAGCCGTTGAACCCAATTGTAAACCCTGGATATAATGCAATCAACTTCAAGCCAGGGGGTACTGCAGCATCCCCAGCCTCCTTACTTCCAGCACCAATGCGTGTAACGCATCATGTTACCTAAAAAAGTCTCCCTAAGGTGGATCCTTTTGAAATAGAGGGGCTTCAACATGAAATTTTGTCCTGAGAATTATTATTAAAGGCACCAAGCATGAAAGGAAAAATGACAAATTCTATGCACAAAGAAAATGGATGCTCTACATTTTCAAAAGTGACTAGTGATTTTGGGAGACTCTTTTTGGGTGTCCAACTTGAGCTACCTTAAAGGGAGCCTGATTTTCACGTGGGAAGTGCTTAGGACATGCTAGATTTGGGCCTCTTTTACAGCATCTCATTTAATGCACCCAAAAAACTAGTTCCCTGGGAAAATGCAGAATTGGTCAGAAAAATGTCCAAACCCAACTTTGATGGAAAATGATGTGGGGAAGTTACACGAAGATGTCCATGGTTTTTTTTTTTTTGGTTTGTTTTCCAACCAGCTGCAATTAGTAAAAAATAAATAAATAAATAAAATAGTTACTTAAGTTTGAGAAGCATGCAGGCTTCAGCGCTCTGAGAGAGGTATGGGAGGGTTTCCTGATAGCAGCTACAGAGAATGTGTGACAGGATCATTCTTCTGAGTTGTTTTATAATAAAGGCTGAAAAGAGAGGACTGTTGTTCTGTGTGCAGCATGATTCTAGTCAAAAATTTTACACAACACAGAGATAAGCCCTAGGCCCTGATCCTGAAACACTTATACACTGCTTCACTTCAGGCAATGTATTATTATTGATTATTTGTATTACTACAGCGCAGGGGTGCTGGAACAATTTGTATAGTGGGGGTGCTGAGAGCCATTAAACCAAACTGTAAACCCTGTATATGATGGAAACCAGTTCAATCCAGGTGGTACTGCGGCATCCCTAGTTCCAGCAACTATGTGGCTATGGCTTGTGGGTACTATGGTAATTAAGATAATATCATAATAATTATAACTAATAATAAGAGTGACGCATGACCTATAGGGTTCAGCTGGCAGCTTCCATACCTGGCAGTTGGATCCGTGAGCGAGCGCTTCCAGTAGATTCTCATTTCTTGAGTCTCCCTGCGTCTGTCGTATGTCAGCCTGTTGGGTGACCTAGTCCTGTGTTTTTACATCATACTCTAGCAAGAGGTCCCCTCCCCTGCAGGGGTTCATTTCAGTGACAAGACATGTTTCCTCTCACCAGATCATCAGTAGCCAGGTCTCCCTCCCTTACCTGTCTCCTTCCAGCTCACACACGTATTTCACCACTGGAGTCCAGTCGAACGCTCCTGGCTCATTCTTCAGCCATTTCTCCAGTTCCTGGCGGTTCCGGTCGGTATAGTCCGAAGCGATGATCTCCTTAAAGTTCTCGCAGGCGGAGAGGAGCTGATAAATGGTGGGGCCGCTGCCGATGTCAATCAGGGTGTCGCCTTTCACCCCACCTGGTTTGGAACGTCGGGAAACGAAGTTACATTGGCGCATTGCACGACCCATAAGTCGGAGAAGTTGTACTCACTGCTGGTTGGGGGTTTTCTGGGGGGGGGGCTTTTTGTTTGTTTGTTTATTTGCTCCTTTGATGCCTCATGCAAATGGTATGTAGGATGGAACACTCCTCCAGCAACAGCCTCATCATCTAAGGAGGTGTGTCCTGGTTAGGGCCTTTGCCTAGGACTAAATAAATCTGCCACAGACTCGCTGTGTGACTTTGGTGCGTCACTTAATCTGTCTGAGCCTCAATCCTTCGTGTGTTAAGTGGGAATAACAATCCTGCCTTGTACATTTTGTCTATTTAGATTATAAACTCTCTGCCGAGGCTGAAGTTGGCTCCTTATTCCCAATTCCTTGTTTGTGGTACCAGCTTCCTATCCATTGTTCCCAGTTGTGTATTTAACCTCCACAATTATTTAAAAATATGTCAATGTAAGATTAATTATTTTTAGAAATTTCATCAAATGTATGTGATTGAATGTGCTAAAAATGTAAATGACTGATTACTTAATTATTTATTAATTGAATGACCAAAGAAGTGGATTGGCAGTGTGACATTGCGCAGTAACAAAACTTAAACTCAGCCAGCGGCATGCCTCAGTTCCTTCGGAATAATCTAACAGTGACCGGGGTGTGTCACTTGGGGTGACCCAAGACTAATTTTGTCATGTTCGGCCCGTCAAAACCCAGCTCCTTACTTCGTTAGTAATTGAATAATCAGATCATTATCTTTTACATTTTTATCGGTTCAATCACACTGATCAATACATTTTTAAATAATGTTGGTCTTTGAATAAGGGTCTAGGAACCATGAATAAGGAACCGACTTCAGTCTCAGAGCTCTCTAGGGAAAGGACTTCCTATGTGCGTGTACAGCGCTCAGCACAAACAGGGTCCCGATCTCAGCTGGGGACTCTCTACACTATCACAATAATCATTCTATAGAAGCTCATTATCATAGCTGTTCTGATACCATGATCCTGAACATGCTTTAAAAATGTTGCTAGGTTAGATTAAAAAACTAGAAAACCAGAGTAGGGAACCGGCAGTGGAAAAGGTAACCCAGAATAGTCGAGTTATAAACTGCTTAGCTGTGAGCCCAATCATATGCTATAAAATCCTGTGGAGAAGTTCTCCAGGGTTTGTAGTAACATCAGTAACCCCTAGTCCATTTCCAGGTTTAGAATCCAGCTGGCAACATCTGTTACTTTTCATAATATATAACAGGAAAGAAATCAGATTAATTTATGAAGAGGCAGGGTTTTTTTTTTTAATTCCTGTGATATTCAAGGGTTTAATTGCTTGTGCAACAGTGAGGACAGTTCCAGATTGCAACATTGATCATAACAGGATGCAGGGAACCAGATTGCCTGCTCCTTTACTAGTTGCAATTTGCAGTCCAGCCGAGTCAGTGATTTTAATTCTCGTGAAAGTCTGGGGTTGATGACACAGATGGCTCCCTACTCTGGGTCCCCCCTCCTGATTCTGCCATTCCAGCCTTGGGCCTCACCCTCAATTCTGCCATTGCATCTTATTCTTGAGCCTCAGCTTCCACTCGCTCTTCCCTTCCTGGGCTGTACCACACACAGCTCTGCTAATGCATCTCAATCCTATACTACAATACGCTTGTTCTTCTAATCCCAGCTTCACTATACACAGCTCTGCAGACGTTCTTCAATCCTGACTCACCGTCCCTACCTTTCTCTAGGCTAGGTCTCCCCCAGCCCCAGCTCTGCCAATACCCCTCAATCCTGACCCACAGCACCTCCCATTATTCCAGCCCTCGACCTCTCCAGAATTGAGATTGCCCCTGACATATGGATTTTAAAGGGGAAAATCAAGTAGCTAACACTAGCGGTAACACTTAGAAAATGAAGGGGCTGACATACTCTGACATACTTTCGGTAGCTTAGTGTGAGTATGTAGCTCTAGAGGTTAGGGTGTGTGACATACAAAACCCCACATCAGACTGAACCATCATGGCCTCTACAGCTGCTAATTAAAGTTAGAAACACTCTCAACGTTATTTATTATGTGCATGCGCCAAACATGCCATGAGTATGAAGACAAGACTCCTGTCCCCAAAGCCTTACTACCCTTATAGAGCCTAGTGATTTCCTGCCAGACAGCACTATTAAACGAGCATGCGATCACAGGACAGGGGAGGAGCTGAGAACTTCTCAGCCCTAGTGCACTATGCCCGCAGGACACTATACTCACCTGAAATGAATATCTTAAACAGGCTTCTCAGGTTTAATTCCAGAATTTCATTCCCTTGGCAATGACTGGAACCGAAGGAATAGTAGGTTTTCAAATACGCTGCAGGGTCAAAATCTTTCTGGTAAGCTTCTCCCCCCGTGAAACTAGCTGGAGATTCCATCTTGCACAAACAACCTCTGCTCTGCGTTTGTTCCCAGTGGAGGCGGATAGCTCTTCCTGTTGATACTTTAACCCCTCCTTGTACTGACAATTTTCAATTTCACTTCAGACTAAGACATTTTTCAGGCTGAAAAAACCCCACAGGTTCTGCAAGATTTTCTCAGTCTGCAGAATCAAAAGAAGCAGCAGCTGAAAAGAATATACGGGGAAGAAAGTGTGTCTGAGGCAGGGTGACCATATTTTCCCAAAGGGAAAATGGGACACTGTGTGGGGCTGGCCTGAGGCCCCCCTGCACGGGGCCAGCTTGAAGCCCCCTGCCACCCACCCGCGTGGGGCTGGCCCAGCCCAAGCTGCTCTCCTGAGCCTTCCTTCCCTTCCTCTCAGGGCTGGCATTGCCACTCTCCCACCTCCACCCGCCAGGGCCAGCTCTGGCTTTTTTGACGCCCCAGGCAAAAAAGCCTCCTGCCCCTCCCCCCGCAGCACGGCAGGGGAGGGCACTGAGCCTGGCCGCGGGCCGCTCTCCGCGACTGGCCGGAGCGCCGGGGGGAGGGCAGCTAGCCTGCCGCGGCTCCACTGGCGGCCGGAGCCCCAGGAGAAGGGCGGAGAGCCCGGCCGGGGCTCCGCTCTCTCCGGCGGCCAGAGTGCCGGGGGGAGGGCGGCGAGTCCGTCGCGGCCACGCTCTCCCCGGCGGCTGGAGCCGGAGCACCGTGCCGCCCCCCTCCAGGTGCCGCCCCAAGCACAAGCTTAGTGGGCTGGTGCCTGGAGCCGGCCCTGCCACCCGCACATTCCTCCGTGCCCCGCTAGGGGGTGCACCCCACTTTTGTTGGCCAAACTAGGCATTTGTCCCATTTGCTCTTGCCAACTGATGATCAATTGGCAAGAACAAATGGGACAAATGCCAAAAAAAGTGGGGACGGTTGGGACAGGGCTTTAAAAAGGGACTGTCCCAGCCAAAATGTCCCTAGTCTGAGGCTATGTCTACACTAGCCGTGGGATGATGATCTGGCCCTGAGCTCAGATGATCTGGTCTGGTCAGATCTGGACTGGTCCAGAGCTCAGTCAAATGCTCTCAGCTCATTCCGCAGCCATTTCTGCATCTCCTGGGGGTTCTGATCCATCTAGTCTGTGGCAATGATCTCTTTGAAGCTTTTGCTGGTATATGGTGGGGCTGGTGCAGATATCAATCAGGGTCTCCCCTTTAATATCGTCTGATTTGGAATAAACAATCCCAACTTCTCGGGACATACAGCAGCAGGGGATAGATGATAAAGTTGGATGGATAGAGGCTGAGTTTAGCAAGTTTAACGATTTCTTCTCTACCTTTCTTAAGGGTTTCAAAAGGCCATTTCCCATGAGAGGTAAAATGCAACAAAGGACCCTGTATACCACATTACCCCCCACACAGGGATGTCTGTAAAGTGCTTTGAGATCAGCATGTGAAAGGGCTATTGTGAAAATGCTCAATAGAGACAACAGTCTGAATACATGGCTAAAAACTGAGGTTGTGACTTAGGCTTGCGTGAGCCCCATTTAGATGAGAACTTCAAGATCTGGCCCACTGAAGTAGGAAGAGTCACCTTACATGCCCTGCGCTGGTCAGGATAGGCAGCCCTTGATTGCAATGCCCAGTAGCTGTATGCACTGCTGGTGCACTGCCAAGATGGTGCACTGCCAAGAAACAGGGCATGGCTATGGCTCACCTTCCATCGAACATTGCTCATAGAAGTACCCTGGGTCCAAAGTGGGGGAAGAAATAAAGCAGCAGCATTGCATCATCTTATCATATTAATTGTGAGTTTCGCAGTATTTGGCATTTTTCTTTACAGCTGGAACTTTAAGTACCTTCCAGGTGACCACAAGCCCTGGAGCATGAACAGCCCGGGACAAACACCCGCTGCGAGTGGCACCCTGGAAACTACTTGACTGGCAGCTCCTGGCTTGATGGCCCTCGCTGGCTTCTTTAATATCACCGACTCATCCGTGCAATTCTGGGACTAGGGAGGGATGGAGGATTGCATGGGATGAGGAGCTGATCACACTTCTAGAGAGACTGTATTCCAGGCAATGGGTGAGATGGGATAATTTACTCTGCCCTGATTTGGGCAGTGAGCACCATCTCCCATGCTCGCTCTGACCCCTGCACCTTTTCTCTCCCCTTTAAGCTGCCATGGCCCGGTACTGTTCCACCTCCCCAGTGTTGATCCTTGGGCCTGGTCTATACTGAGTTTAATTCGAATTTAGCAGCGTTAAATCTAATTAACCCTGCACCCGTTCACACAATGAAGCCATTTATTTTGAAATAAAGGGCTCTTAAAATCGATTTCTGTACTCCTCCCTGATGAGCGGAGTAGCACCAAAATCGATATTGTCATTTCGAATTAGGGTTAGTGTGGCCGCAATTCGATGGTATTGGCCTCCGGGAGCTATCCCACAGTGCACCATTGTGACCGCTCTGGACAGCAATCTGAACTCAGATGCACTGGCCAGGTAGACAGGAAAAGCCCAGCAAACATTTGAATTTCATTTCCTGTTTGCCCAGCACAGGAGAGCATAGGTGACCACAGAGAGCTCATCAGCACAGATAACCATGCAGGCCGATAATCGAAAAAGAGCACCAGCATGGACCATACGGGAGGTACTGGATCTGATCGCTATATGGGGAGAGGATTCAGTGCTTGCAGAACTTCGTTCGAAAAGATGAAATGCCAAAACTTTTGAAAAAATCTCCAAGGGCATGATGGAGAGAGGCCACAATAGGGACTCAGAGCAGTGCCGCGTGAAAGTCAAGGAGCAAAGACAAGCCTATCAAAAAACAAAGGAGGCAAACGGTCGCTCCGGGTCAGAGACGCGGACATGCCGCTTCTACGCCGAGCTGCTTGCAGTTCTAGGGGGGGCTGCCACCACTACCCCACCTCTGACCGTGGATTCCGAGGCGGGGGTAATCTCATCAGCTACACCTGAGGATTCTGCGGATGGGGAAGAGGAGGAGGACGAGCTTGCGGAGAGCACACAGCACTCCGTTCTCCCCTTTTTCTCAGGATCTTTTTCTCACCCTGACTGAAGTGCCCTCCCAAGCCAGTACCCAAGACCATGACCCCATGGAAGAGACCTGAGGTGAGTTTAGCTTTTAAAATATAAAACATGGTTTAAAAGCAAGCGGTTTTTAATGATTAATTTGCCCTGAGGATTTGGGATGCATTCGCGGCCAGTACAGCTACTGGAAAAATCTGTTAACGTGTCAGGGAATGGAGCGGAAATCCTCCAGGGACATCTCCATGAAGCTCTCCTACTCCAAAAGCCTTTGCAGAAGGTTTCTGGGCAGTGCAGCCTTTTTCCATCCTCCATGGTAGGACACTTGACCACGCCATTCTAGTAGCAAGTAATCTGGTATCATTGCCTGACAAAGCCTGGCAGCGTATGGTCCCGGTGTTTGCTGGCATTCAAGCAACATCCATTTTTTATCTCGCTGTGTAATCCTCAGGAGAGTGATATCGCTCATGGTAACCTGGTTGAAATACGGGAATTTAATTAAGGGGACAGAGGTGGCCGTTCCTACTGGGCTGTTTGCCTGTGGCTGAAAAGAAATCCTTCCCTGCAGTTAGCCAAGTGCGGGGATGGGGGGGATTGGCGCTGAGCTTTTCGCCTTTGGCTACCAGGGATCTTCCCTGATACCAGCCAAGCGGTGGTGGGAGGGATAAAGCAATCATCCCAGAGAATTAGATGGGGTGGGGTTGGTTTATTTTCTGCTGCTGAAGGTTAACAGGAAAACCGCAGCAATCAACGGGCTTTGCTTGGTATGTGGGAAAGGAGGGCGCAGAAGCCGAAAGACTATGGCTTACCATGGCCACATGCAAGCCGAATTCTGTTGCCCGGACCTGCGTCTGTGATCTCTAACACCAAAGCCACAGGCACTCAATATTAAGATGGAAAATGCGACCTTGTACTGAAATCACATGTGCTATGTAATGTGAATAGTGTTTTTCACCGTGAAAGAGTATAAGCATTGTTCTGTAAAATGTATCTTTTTAAAAACTTCTCTCCTTTTTTCCATCCCTCCAGCAGCTGCAAATTTTTCACACCTCCCTCCTCCGTCCCGAAGGCTATCTCAGATAAGGCGGTGGAGAAAGAGGACGTGAGACGAGATGTTCTCGGAAATAATGGAATGCACTCACAATGAAAGAGCTCATTTGAATGAGTGGAAAGACATGGTATCTAAGTACAGGAAAGATGCCAGTGAACGTGAGGTCATGAGGGACGCTCGAGATGAGAAGTGGCAGTTCTGCAACGCTGGGGCTGCTGCGTGATCAAACGGACATGCTCCGGTGTCTGGTGGAGCTTCAGGAATGGCAGCAGGATAACAGAGTGCCGCTGCAGCCACTGTATAACCTCCCTTCCCCCTCACCATGTTCCATAGCCTCCTCACCCAGACGTGTAAGAACGTGGGGCGGGGGGAGGCTCCGTGCACCCTCCCACTCCACCCCAGTGGACAGCTCAACCAAAAGGCTGTCATTATATTGAATTTTTTCAGTGGCCTTTTACTTCCCTCCTATCCTCCTCCCAAACCTCATCCGGGTTACCTTGTCGGTTCTCTCCCTATGTTTATAATCAATTAATAAAGAATACATGATTTTTAAACGATAGTGACTTTATTTATTTTAAAAGCAAGCTGTGATTTAAGGGGGGAGGGTGGTTTGCTTACAGGGAATGAGTCAATCAAGGGGTCGGGTTTTCAACAAACAGAACTTTCACACCGTAGCCTGGCCAGTCATGAAACTGGTTTTCAAAGCTTCTCTGATGCGCAGCGGTTCCTGGTGTGATCTTCTAATCGCCCTGGTGTCTGGCTGCGCATAATCAGCAGCCAGGCGATTTGCCTCAGCCTCCCACCCTGCCATAAAGGTCTCCCCCTTACTCTCACAGAGATTGTGGAGCACACAGCAAGCAGCAATAACAATGGAGATATTGGTTTGGCTGAGGTCTGACCGAATCAGTAACGAGCGCCAGCGACCTTTTAAACGTCCAAATGCACATTCCATCACCATTCTGCACTTGCTCAGCCTGTAGTTGAACAGCTCCTGACTCCTGTCCAGGCTGCCTGTGTATGGCTTAAAGAGCCATGGCATTAAGGGGTAGGCTGGGTCCCCAAGAATAACTATTGGCATTTCAACATCCCCAACGGTTATTTTCTGTTCCGGGAAGTAAGTCCCTTGCTGCAGCCCTTTAAACAGAGTAGTGTTCCTGAAGACGCAAGCATCATGAACCCTTCCCGGCCAGCCCACATTGATGTTGGTGAAACGTCCCTTGTGATCCACAAGTGCTTGCAGCACCATTGAAAAGTACCCCTTGCGGTTTATGTACTGGGTACCCTGGTGCTCCGGTGCCAAGATAGGGATATGGGTTCCATCTATCGCCCCACCACAGTTAGGGAATCCCATTGCAGCAAAGCCATCCACTATGACCTGCACATTTCCCAGAGTCACTACCTTTCATAGCAGCAGCTCAGTGATTGCTTTGGCTACTTGCATCACAGCAGCCCCCACAGTAGATTTGCCCACTCCAAATTGTTTCCCGACTGACCGGTAGCTGTCTGGCGTTGCAAGCTTCCACAGGGCTATCGCCACTCACTTCTCAACTGTGAGGGCTGCTTTCATCTTGGTATTCTGGCGCTTCAGGGCAGGGGAAAGCAAGTCACAAAATTCCATGAAAGTGTCCTTACGCATGCGAAAGTTCCTCAGCCACTGGGAATCGTCCCACACCTGCAACACTATGCGGTCCCACCAGTCTGTGCTTGTTTCCCGGGCCCAGAATCGGCGTTCCACAGCTATAACCTGCCCCATTAACAGCATGATCTCCAAAGCACCGGGGCCCGCGGTTTGATAGAATTCCATGTCCATGTCCTCATCACACTCGCTGCCACGCTGCCGTAGCCTACTCCTCGCTGCCTTGTTTTGCAGGTTCTGGTTCAGCATAAACTGCACGATAAAGCGCAAGATGTTTACAATGTTCATGACTGCTGTCTTGAGCTGAGCGGGCTCCATGCTTGCCATGGTATGGCGTCTGCACTGTTCACCCAGGAAAAAGGCACGAAAGGGTTGTCTGCCGTTACTTCCCTGGAGAGGGGGGATGATGTAGCCAGAACCACCCGTGACAATGTTTTTGGCCCCATCAGGCATTGGGATCTCAACTCAGAATTCCAATGGGCGGAGGAGACTGCGGGAATTATGAGATAGCTACCCACAGTGCAACGCTCCAGAAATCAACGCTAGCCCTGGTACATGGATGCACACCGCCGAATTAATGTGCTTAGTGTGGCCGCATACATTCGAGTTTATACGATCTGTTTCCAAAATTCGAATTATATAAATTCGGATTAATCCCGTAGTGTAGACATACCCTTGGATTCTGAGAGGCCCCATTTTTATGCTTCCCCTCATACTCACCCATAGACTTTGGATGGCCCGCCTGACTCCTGGGCACAGTCATGTTGTCACAGCACAAACTGGAGTTGCTGGCAATTTTATGGAGGACAATGCTACACTCAGTGCAGCTCTGCTGACAGGCTCTTTTAACAAGAATGACTGACCCATCCCATCCTATCACTAGAGGTGAAAGGTAACTAAGAAAATCTCCAGGTGTGCAATCATGTTTCAGTTATAATATCAGCAGCTATAATGCAGCATTGGTGTAGACAGCGCAGAGCAAAACATAGCAGAGATTCACCACCTAAGAATAGCTAATAGCCTGGTGGTTTGGACAATCAGCGGGGGTGTGGGAGAAGTTTATGTTAGTGCTTTAAATAAGGCAGAGCAGGACCTTGAACCTGGTGTTTCCAGGTGAATGCCTTATCCCTCAGGCTACTGACAAGTCTGGGCTAAGTCTTTCACTACCGCTGGTTATTTGAGAAAAACTTCAAAAGTCTCAGGTCCCTCGCAATGCAGAACAGGAACATTTCTGAAATGTCGTAAGTTTGGCCATGACAAGAAAGCATTTCTCATCCACTTCTATTCACTATCTCCTGCCTATGTCTGGTAGCTTAACGGGGGATAAACGTATCTGGACATTACATCTTACACAATGGATCTGTGTCCTGCCCTCTGATCCTGCTGGATACCGGTAGTCCTTCTGGTTGACACTTTAACCCCTTATTGCACATGCAAATTGCATTCTTCATGTATCCATTGGGGAGTTTCATTCTTCACACCGAGGCAGACACTTGCAGAACCCACAGGAAGCAGAAAAGTATTTGTTGGTGGAAGAGAGGGGCAATGAAATATACCTGAGTCAGTGTTTAAGGGGAAGCCTCAGGGGCATTGGGGCAGAGCACGTGAGCAAGCTACAGGCTCTCACTGAGCCGCTCCCATCATTTTTGGTGATACGTGATGGATCCCCAAGAATGCATCTGCCAAATGCGCAGTAATGGTATCTGTGACGTCGTTTCACCCGTTTTAGCTGTATTCTGCAGCGGTGGGAGGTGTACATTGGCTGTGATTGTCCCCTTTTGGGGAGCGAAAATGTGTAGTGGTATTTCACTCAACTTTCCTTTTACATTCAGCATTGAGACTCTGCTTTAGAGGGTTTTCAGGAGAGAATTTAGATTCTTTCACTTGTGTCCCCTTAAGAGAAGAGAGGACTGACTCAGGGTCTGTCTACACAGGGATAAAAGACCTGCGGCATGGCCGGGGCTGCTCTGGTTCCAGAGCTCGGGCTCCAGTCCAAGCCCAAATGTCTATGCAGAAATTTTTCAGCCCCGGAATCCAATCCCCATGAGCCCTGGTCAGCTCACCTGGGCCAGCCTCAGGATTTTTATCCCAGTGTAGACATAGTGATATAGTTTAAATCCAGATGTATTAACCTGTAAATCTCCTTCTGCAAAGGTAATAGTAAGACCTGGAACCACAGATTATTGCATATGGGAAACAGATCTTTATTAGACAAGCACCGATTGGGTGGAGATTACAATTATTCACCAAAACAGATCATTCAACCAACACCATGGCCCAATGCAGCTATCAGGCCCCAGCCAATCAGTTCAAACGGATCAATGTTAAAATCACAGCGAGGTTATAGCCAATATTGAGGACGATGTGTACAGTGTGAGCCATGCTCTCAATGCCGGGAGACAAGACTCCCAAGGAGGCAGGATGGCTGCCCCACGGAGCTTACAGTCTAATGCAGATGCATAGAAAGGCACAAAGCTAAACACGTGACATGGGAGCGAGTTGCAAAATTTGGGGTTAGAAAGGAATAGCTCAACCCATTATCAAATGGAGCTATTTGCAGAATTTGAATCTAGAGGCCGCTCAGGGGCAGAACCTCTGTTCCTAACAGTCTGGGGTGGTTGGGCCTGTAAATGGGTTTTGATCCTCTTTCTAAACCCCATCCATCAATGATTCCAAACCCAGCACTGATTGGGCCCAGTCCTGCACCACTGAAGCCAATGGGAGTTATGCCACTGACTACTGGGAGCAGGCTCCAGTCCATTAGCAGTGAGAAGGACTTTATATGATTCATTATGTAATTATTATTAGCTGCACAGCTGCAGCATGGCCTAGGCAAAACATGGCAAGAGCAGGGGGAAGATGAAGCCCAGTGCGGTGCAGCTACACTGGATGAAGCACAGTGGGGTTGGAGGCCAGGGAGACGTTATGGCAGCTCTGAGTGGGAAAGGACGGGGATGAGGGCACCTTTAGTGGCACAATGAGGGGTTCAAGCTAGTGCATCCTGAACAAACCGGTTCTCCAAGGTGCTTGGAGGTCATTAAAGCTCCATAGAGCACATTGATCTTCAGTTTTACCAGCACCTACAGCTAATCTATTCTGCCTCTCTACTTGCATTGAGCTGATGTATTTTCTCTTTAATCTTCTTTGCCCATCCCTTTGGAAGCAACTAGGTAAGAGATCCCCTCATGCTCTACCAAACTAGCTGGATAGCATGTGGGAGACATCTCAAACTGCAAAATATCATAACCAGCCTCCTTCACTGCTTCCTCCAGAACCTCCTTCTCCAGAAAGAGGCAGGGAAACTTGTGTTGGCCAACTATAAAATGACTACACTTCATTGTGGTCACCATCAGCAAGTGACCCCCTGGCTTTAACAGGGAGCTGACATTCTTCAGTGCAGCACGGTAGATACTCAGGTCTTTGCTATTTGTTCCCAAACAATAGCACAAGAGCAGGCAGTCAGCAGGGGGCAGAGAGGCAAAGGTCACAGGGTTGAATTTGGTGACATCACATTCCAGAACCTGCTTGACCGTTCTTCGTAATTTCTCTTCCTTCTCAGCCCACTTTTTCCTGGAAAGATAAATATAACACTGAAGAGAAATGTGCTACTGTTGTGCCAAAGAGCCCTTCATATCCAGGACCAGTGCACACAGTCAATATATCTGCAATTGGCTCAGTGGATGAGTTACATAGTCACATGAAATCTCTGTCGGGTGCAATTCACCTGCTTAAGGTCAGATTTTCAGAAGAGCTCAGCTCCCATTTAGCCAGAGTTGGTCACACTTTATATGAAGCTCCCATTTCTAATGGTTTTATAAGGGTTAGTAAATGACACAGGCATCTTACAGACACAAATACTATGCATTGTAAATGTTTGGTTATCAGCAAATCTGTAGAAAATGGTGTAAATCGTGCACCATTTATTCACCCTTTATAGCCCTTCATATAAATGGAAGATTATATAAAGTGTGGCCAATAATCTAAGGAGCTCAGCATCCCGTGTGCTCAGCTGTTTGGAACATCTGGCACTTACGGCCCATTTTGAAGGCTAAAATGGGAGTGAAGGGGGGTCTAATCCTGAAGTGTTTGCCACTCTGCGGCGGGGGAATTTACCCTTGTAGGAGTAAACCTTGCTCTCATAAGCGTTGCAAGTTCAAGCTCTGAGTCTGCTGAATTCATAGGAATCCCTTGCTAGGGGTAGCTGGAGGGGAGTCCTGGTTCCAGACATTTTAAATTTTTCCTTTACTTCAATCCACTTCTTTCTTTTTATACTTATTTAACACCACCTAGGGTGACCAGATGTCCTGATTTTATAGGGACAGTCCCTATTTTTGGGTAATTTTCTTATATAGGCTCTTATTACCCCCTACTCCTATCCCGATTTTTCACATTTGCTGTCTGGTCACCCTAACACTACCATAACACCATACATAATAATTATTAGCAAAAAAGCACCCAGGGAAGGAAGACCAAAAAATTAAAATATTTTTAATTGAACTGTAACAGAACTAGTCTCCCTCCCGTACCTGTCCCCTTCCAGCTCACACACGTATTTCACCACTGGAGTCCAGTCAAACGCTCCTGGCTCTTTCTTTAGCCATTTCTCCAGTTCCTGGCAGTTCCGATCCATATAGTTTGTGACGATGATCTCCTTGAAGGACTCACAGGCAGAGAGCAGTTCGAAAATGGTGGGAGCATTGCCAATACGAATCAAGGTGTTGCCTTTAACACCATCTGGTTTGGAATGAAAAATACCTGTGTATCAGCACATACAGCAGCAGAGGATGGGAGAGGAGGAGGTTTGGGGGGCCGAGGGTGGAAGCTGGACAATTTCCCCTCTGGGTTTATAAAGGGTTTTAAGAAGGGCAGTTCCAGGAGAGGTAAAATGCAGCGAAGGACCCCTGACTGGCTTCAAGACTGAGCTTGATAAGTTTCTGGAGGGGACGGTATGATGAGGTTGCCTCATAAGCAGGTTAAAAAGGATTAGATTTGTATCAGTAAACATCAATAAACGTTGATTTCACCACACACACAAACTGACTAAAAAGCATTTCCATTGATAATAACTGAAATACACAGCTAGACAAAGTAAGAGAAATCCTGCTCCAGAACTTATTTGACTTGGATTCAAGGATATTTAGCTTTAATATTTTGACATGTGATATTGACAATTGGTGTTTTAAAGGTTATAAAACTTTAACTTTTTAAATCTCAGTGTCTACTGTCATTAAATAATTGTTGTCTGACTCCCCCCCACCTGAGTGTCATATAATTTCCCACAAGTGTGAAAATTTAAATCAATAAAGATAAAGAAACTTAAAAATAAACATTAACCTTATCCATTAAAATTATATATATATAAAAATTTAATTCTGCCAATCCTGCCTGTAAGTCAGATTTTTAAACCTTCTCTCTTTTTTTTATTGCTCTCCTCTGGGCTCTGCCCGATTTTTCCATATCTTTTTTAAAGCTGGCCCCAGGGGATCTCATCTCACCTTTCATTTGAATAAATAAATTAAATTAAAGCTAGTTTCTAGCCTGAAGAGTTGTGAAGAAAGCTTAAAAAAATAACAGCCCGAAAAGCTCAAAATCCAGAAGGCACTGAAACAAAACCCAAGATGTTATTTTTTAAAATCTGTTATTTAAGCTCACTTGGCTTGGAGTTAGCAATACCCACACAGCCCAGGTAGTTTTAAAAGTACATTCTACAGGCCCACAAGCCTAGATACATGAACAGTTTGGGAGAAAGTCCCTCTTTCAAGGACAGCTGGGGAGCTCCTTGACTAGCGACTCCTGGCTCAGTGCATGGGATGAGGTGCTGAACAATCTTGTAGGGGGACTGTACTTAAGGCACAAACTAGTAAAGGAGGATTTGCTCTCTCCTGGTCTGTGCCATAACCGCTGTCACCAGTGATGTCACCAACCACTGCACCCTACAGGACCCTGTGCACAAGCACTTATGCATGCTCTCCACCTCTCTCTCTCTCTCCTCTCCCCTTTTCCATGCTGCCACGATCCAGGTGCACCTTCTCCACTGTTGATTCTTCAGCCTGTAGTGGCCCCCATTTTATGCTTCATCTCAGACTCTCCTATTGACTTTGGGAGACCCATCTAGGTCATTAGCACAGCCCGGTGTTGTCATTGCACACACTAGAGGACAATACTACTCTCAACACACCTATTGTGGCAGGCTTTTGTAATGCGGATGTCCAGCTGTGACCCATCACGCCATAAAGCAGGGATAGAAAGATAATTAGGGAAAATCTCCTCTGCTAAAAGAAAGCCAGATCTACACAATCAGGTTTCCAGCAACACGCATCCCACTATAAAACAGCCTTTGTGCAAACAGAATGGCACAAAACACACCTGACTCACCCAAAATGAAGGTCTTGAAGAAGTTTCTCAGAAGAAACATCAAAATATCATTTTTTTCACTGCTTGTAGAGTCAAAGGAATAATAAGTTTTCAAATAATCTTCTGGATCAAAACGTGTCTCAAAAGCTTCTTTCTTAGTGTGGCTCTGGTCCATTTTGTCTCTGAGTTTGCAAACATTCAACTTCTGATCTCCCACGCTGGTTATCAAGAAGTGAAAAAAAAGAAATCCCCCAATCCCCTTATTGCATTCCAGTTCTCTGGCTCCCAATCAGCACTTAGGTCCAATACAGTGAGAAGTTATTTAAAAACTCTGCTCACATATACCAAATGTTCTTCTGACCCTATAGGGTCAGTCATGTTGCCAGGTCAATATTAGTTTGGATCCTACCCAAAATACCATGCTGCCAGCCAATCCTTTAGTGTCTAAAACTAAAGGCTTATTATAAAGAGTTGTTAAATGATAAAGCACTCAAATACATACAGAGACTTCCAAGTCCATATATCATGTTCTTAGGAGTATCGTGAGTTTGCTGGCTTGGAAGTCCCTCTGGAACACATCCACAGCTTGGATGGGTCTTTCAGTACTTTGTTTAGAGCTTCGTTTGTAGAAAAGTTACTCCAGTTACTACATGTCTTGCTGACTCCTAAGATGTATCCCTTGCCTTCTCTCAGTGGGTCAATTGTACAGCCGATGATCCTTGATGGACCATCAAACAGGCTAGGCAGTGCTGATGCCAAACTGTCTGGGGGTGTCATCCAGAAACACAGCACAAGTTTGGAAATACAGATATACCCTACATATCTATAAATCACAATACAAAAGTGATACAAACATATAAACAAGGTTATCGGACTTGGCAAATCAGAACATGTTCACTGATACCTTACACAGCATATCTAGCATGACTCATTCCAATTTTATAATATTGGTGTTAATAATATCATAAATGATCACCATAATACATAGAATGTCACAGCCCCCAACTCCAGTGTCTCCCAACCATTCATGAACCTTAAACCCTTTTCTCCCCTAGGCTGATTTTTGTCTTACTCACACTGGCTTCGCCCAAGAGAAGTACAAAGTGGGATTCCATGACCTTTCCTGTGGACTCTGGCTCCTCTCTGAGCCCTGGCTATCAGCAGAGAGGGAACTGCATCATCTCCTGACCCTCTCTAGCTACTGGACAGGTACCATTCATCCCAGCATGGCTCTGCTTGTAGATTCTGATGCCACCATAGCCCATGATGGTGGCACTGCTGCAAGATACTCAAATGTATCACAATCAAACCAGGAACAAGCAGTACATGGCAGCAGTGGGGATGTGGTGGTGAGCTGGTTGTACAGTTCCATACATTCTGGGCAGTCCCCAATATGCAAAGCCCTGTCATCAGCATTTCCCCTGGACTAGCTTGGGCAGCTCCGTGCTTAGCATTCGGGCGTTGGTGGCTCCCATTCAAAGAGGCCTGTCTCTCCCTATTCATTGCATTGGTGGATCGCTGTGTTGTTCCTGTGACTTTCTAGGCATCTAAAGGTTAGGCGCCATGATGCCGAATGCTGCAACGCCCAAGTCCTTTTGTGGATCCGGGCCTAAAACTCTTCTGGCTAATTCCTCTGCCATAACTGCCCCAAAATCTGTTGCACTCAACCCATTCTGGCAAAGGGAACTGCTGACCTGCAGCAATCCCAATGACTGAGACAAAGGCTCCAGGTAGCCACATACACGTATGTCCAGCTTAGCTGGAAAGGAGCCTCTCTGTAGAAGGAGCATTGGGCTAAATTCTCTGCTGGTGGCGTAACTCCACCAAAGTCAACTGAGCCCTCAGGGACTTTGGCCTCGTGTCCGAAGAGGCACCGCTTCCATTTCAGCCTCGACCAGGTCAGCGTCCCAGCTGCACAGGAGGGAAGAGGTCAACTGAAATATGTTGGGGGGTGGAGGAGGGCTAGCTCAGTGGTTTGAGCATTGGCCTGCTCAACCCAGGGTTGTGAGTTCAATCCTTGAGGGGGCCACTTAGGAATCTGGGGCAAAATCAGTACTTGGTCCTGCTAGTGAAGGCAGGGGGCTGGATTCAAGGTCCCTTCCAGTTCTAGGAGATCTCTATTAATTTAGGTCCTGCCATGCGGGCAGGGGACTGGACTCGATGACCTCTCAAGGTCCCTTCCAGTCCTATAATCTATGAATCTATGTTGTTTATCGAAGCACTGCCCTGACATCGCTTGTATCTAAACGGTTTTATTGCTCTTGCACTTGTTACTGAAACCTTCATCTTACCTCAGAGAAAGTGGACTAGGACTACGTGCCACTAAGCCACGTTCCCTTGCCTGACTCTCTTGGGTAATTTGCAGTTAGTTAGATTAACCTCCGACTCGTCCTCGTGTTACGTTCTTGGATAAACAGGTTCGAGTCATGCTCTGAGGACACTTCACAAGCCAGGAATCTGGGTCAGGGGTGCAGTGACAATCTGACAGGAGTACATACATTCAGAGCCACATTTAGGGGCAGGTGACCCAGGTGCCGGGATTGGGAGGGTGCTGAGCTCAGGGTGCTGTAAGGTATTCAAAAGTTTAACTAATGTGTGTGTGGGGGGGGAGAAGGGGTCGCTGAGGACACTCCTCACCTGGGGCACCATTTGTTCTAGGGCTGGCCCGTGTACATTGGCTTCTGTGTTCCATCTCCTCCCTGTGGCCCCATCATAAGGTGAGCTCGCCCTTGAAGGCAGCTTGGGCATATCTCTAACTGTCCTCGTTTTCCACTGAAGGGTGGGGTGAGCCGATGCTGGTGAAAACCTGAGCAGGGGGAGCACAGGACTGCCTAAGAGCGTGAGATTAGGATCACCTGAGTCCAGGCTGGAAGCACACCTGCTATAAAAGGGGCTGCCCGCGCTAGGGTGACCAGACAGTAAGTGTGAAAAATCAGGACCGGGGTGGGGGGTAATAGGAGCCTATATAAAAAATACCCAAAAATTGGGACTGTCCTATAAAATTGGGACATCTGGTCATCCTAGCCCGCACTCTCTGTTTCTGAGAGCGCTGGGGAAAGGGAACCAGGTGGGAAAGTTTACACACTAACTAGGTGAATGGCATAAGAGAGACTTGCTGGGAAGGGTAGCAGGACTCTCTTGGGAAACCCTAATGACAAGGGAAAGCAGTATGGCCAACCCCAAGCATGGATGCACCACAAGGCCCCAAAAAATCATGATCGGCTTAAAAATCAAGGGACTTGAAAGCAATAATAATATATGCTCTTTCTTTGCTTGCTGAGCCTGTTGGATACAGTCAGGTCGTGTTTTTCAGGGTTTCCCCCCAAAACCATGAGGGCTAGAAAGTTACTTGCCCCCACTCCCCACACCCCTCCAAAAAAAGAAAGCTGAGATTCTCACATCATCAGGTGACTCCAGCAGGTGGGGCTTTAAGAAAACACCAAATATTGTGACACTCATGTTTAAATTGCAGAGATGACAACAAAACAGATTATGCTTAGGTGAGCCAAGTGAACTGGTTGTTGTGTTTTTGCTTCTGGCTCAATAAAGCAGGGATCGGGAGGGGGAGGGGGATTATATTGAATCACCTGTGGTGGGTGTGTGAGTGCCTCAGGGGGCAAAGAAGGAGGGGAACTGAGGCACAGCAGTGCTCCCTGACTGGGGTGGGAGTGGTGCCCAATCACCCCTGCCACTCCCCCCACCCACACACACACACGCTCTTTTCCAAGGTGGATCTGAGAGGCTCGCTGAGGAACTGCCTCATCATCTGTGACCCACCCGGGCTGCTCTGCCCTGAGAGACTGTTAGTAGTAGAATGTTGGGAGCCAGAGGGAAGGTGTCAATGCTGGCTGTGGGGCCGGGAATGTGCTTTCCTTGGAAAAGTCAAAGACAAAAAGACCTGCAGCTCCATCACCTGCTGGATCACCGGGTTAGGTTTGACTGATCTGATGTAGTAATATACAGGCTGAAAGGCACTGAGCAAAAGCTAAAGCAAAAAAACCCAACCATCTCCTAAGGGGAATGCATGGTTAGCT
>NC_048318.1:15536560-15616058 GCF_013100865.1 Trachemys scripta elegans | reverse complement strand
CTCCCAGGAGAAGGCTAAGGGGAAATTTGCTAGATAATAATGAATAATAACTAACTTTTCTGTCTAGTGCTTTACATTTGTACAGCTCCAAGCGCTTTGGACCGGAACACTAATGTCATTATCCCTGTTTTACAAATGAGACACAGATCAGTGATGTGACTTGCCCGGAGTCAATGGGAAGGTCAGTGTCAGGCTTGAGAACAGAACCCAGGTGTCCTGAGTCTCAGCCCACGGCCGTAGTGCATGGATGCTTGCAGAAAGGGGAGGATGGGAAAAGCTTTCTGAGGACCTGTGGTACTTCCAAAGGCTGAACAATAATATTTAGCCTATTTAATGGGCTTTTTATCTAGACACACTAGCTGAAGGGTCCTCAGCCCCCCTGTGCCGCAAGGTGAGACTTAATGAACTCCCATAGCATGTTTGTTGCACCTCAGATAGGAGTGACCATGGAAACCAAATAACTAATGCATATTACAGGATACTTCACCACAACCCAGGCCAAAAGCAGCCATGATAATAACCTGGTTTCTGATGTCACAGACAAGGATAGACAAGCCAGGGATGAGTCCCAAATCCCACCTACAGGCCATACCTGAAGTGAAGGTTTTACAGTATTGTTTCAGGATGAAGATAAGAAAGTCATCTCTCCAGGTGTCTTCCCCAAACTTAAAATATTCCAGGAAGGCCTTCGGGTCAAATTCTGCCTGGTAAACGTCGCCTCCGGTGAACTCAGTCATGATGCTCACTCCGAATCCGCACATACAATGCGTTGCTTTTCCCTAGGATTCCTGTGCACAGTCAGCGGCTCCTGACAGCCCAGAATCTGAACTCGGCCTTTTAACTCTTTCCAGAAGCTTTGTAAACAGTATTGAAAAATTGCATCACTCTGCCTTTTAACGCTTTCTTGGGCCTGAAACCTGAGAGCAGCCATGGACTGCAGTCCAATGGTATTTACCTTTAGACGTACTACTTTCTGTTCTTTTCTACCTTTTTAATCCCATTTCCTTTTCACAACTACTGAGCAGGTTACAGGGCCCTAAAGGAATGCCAAGCTACGGCAGGTCCAGAGTTCTGTGTACACCCCTTCCAGAGCTCCCAAGTTGGGTACGTGCACAGTGGGAGGGTCCTGAGATTAGGTGAGGGTCTGTCACCAACTTCAGTGTTCTAGTGTGTGGGTGAAGAGAGAAAGGAAGGTCATGTAAAGATCAACTTCAGCAGCACGTAGACTATCATACCTCACGCTGCAGCATTAATATGAATCAACCCCTCATTGAAAGATGTCAGAAACTCTGCAAGGTGTCTTCACTACACTGGTGTAAGCAGTAGGGATTGTGACACGTGAGATATCTACCGAATGAACAACCTGTTGGTAGACTAAAAAATCCTGCTGGATCTCCGGCAGAGCAGTCTCTGGTAAGAACCGTCATAGGAGTATTCCTGAACTGCACGTTTGGCCTGGATTTACAGTTACCTGGGACCTGTATATATTGCCTAGAAGGTATATGTTGAATGAGTTCTCTTTTTGTGGAAGTAAGAATACTCTTATACATCAGGCCGAGGTGTCCGCCATAAAGATTATTTACTAGGACCTGATTCACCACTGACCATCTTGTGTCATCATATACATTCTTCCTCTGCAATATATAAAATAATTAATACAGAGCAAAGACTTATGTTTCCAGTGGTTTCCTCCTGTCTGGTCTCCTGATTTCAGTCCTGTTTCATTCAGGATTCATACCCTAGCATGTACCTTTTATTGCACCTATATTTCCATTCATTTTTAATTTTTTTCTTATTGCGAGATGTTCTAACCAGTCCTCTAAACCATGCAATCCCACATTACAAATTACTGTACTTAAAGACAATAATTAGGATTACGCTCTGTGTCTCCGGGCTGCAGTAATTGGTAATAATAATAATAGATAATAAAAAACATGTGATGCAATATAGTTGGCATTTGTATTGCAATGGCTTAATAGACAGTATTAAAGATTGCATCACTCTACCTTTTAACGCTTTCATAGCCCGGCAAGCTGTGATCAGCTAGGGAATTCAGCCCTACTGTTTTTAATTCTAGATGTACAGCTTGTTATTGTTTTAAACCTTATTTTTATCCCATTTGCTTTGTTCAAATCCAGGGCTGGTTACAGGTCCCTAAAGAAATCCCAAGCTGCAGCTGATACAGAGTTCTGTGAACAGTTAGCAGCACTATACCAGCCTTCCCCCTTGCAGAGCTCACAAGCAGATACATGCACAGGGGGAGGGTTCGGAGATTAGTCTAGGTTTGGGTCTAGTGTGAGGAAAAAGGAAAGTCACATACAAATCAACTTCAGTAGCATGTGACCTCTCATACACCATCCTGCAGGATTAGTGTGGAGCAACCCATTGTTGACCTATGTCTGCAAGATATCTTCACGAAACTGATGTGAGCAGTAGGGATTGTGACAGTGTCAGACACTACATTTAAAATATATACAGAATGAGCAACCTGTTCATGGACTACAGAATCTCATTGGATCTCAGGCAGAGATGTCTCTGGTAAGGATCTTCACATTTGGACCCAATTTACAGTTTCCCTGGACATGTGTAGACACCGCATGGAAGATATATACGGCATGAGTACTCTCTTTGAGGAAGTAAGAATACTCTTGTACATCAGGTAGAGGTGTTCTCAATATTGATTAGTTACTAGGGCTTCACATCAGGGACCTGATTCACCACTGACCTGTACCTTGTGTCATCGCATAAACTCTTCCTCTGCAATATATAAATAATAAATATAGAGCAAAGACAGACAATGTTTCCAATGAACTGGTGTTATTTTCTCCTCTCTAGTCTTCTGCATTCATTCAGCATTCATCCCCCCAGCATGTACTTTGTATTGAATTTATATACCTACTCAGTTTTAGTTTTTCCATAATTGTAAGATGCTCTAATTCCATTACCAGTCCCCTGAGCCCTGCAATTCCCAGTTACAAGTTACTTACTTAAGAGCTATCTATAGGATTACACAATGGCTGTGTCTACAGAGGGATAAAAAACCTGCAGCTGACTCAGGTTTGTGGGACTAGGGCTTTGGGGTTGAAAAATCACTGTGTAAATGCTCGGACTTGGCTTGGAGCCTGAGATCTGGGACCATGCAAAGGAGGAGGGTCCCAAAGCCCAGGGTTCAGCTCAATCCCAAATGTCTATGCAGTGATTTTTAGCCCTGCAGCCCACACCCTGCAAGCCTGAGTCAACTGAGGTAGGCCAGCCACAACTGTGACATAGGTCTTTTATCCCTGTGTAGACATGCCCTTTGTGTCCATGGGGCTGCAGTAATTATTAGTAATAAAAAATACCATGTGATGCAACATAAATGGTATTTGCAATCGAAAGCTTTGTAAACCAGTGTTAATAATTGCATCACTCTGCTTTTGAACACTTTGATAGCCCTGCAAGCTGCAAACAGCTACGGAATGCAGCCCTACCGTATTTACCCTCAGACGTACAGCTTGCTGGTGTTTAAAACCTTCTTTTAAATCCCATTTCCTTATCACACCCACAGGGCTGGTTACAGGTCCCTAAAGGAATCCCAAGCTGCATCTGATACAGAGTTGTGTGAATAGTTATTAGTGCCAGGCCAGCCTTCGGACCTGATTTAATTTCCCTGCACCTGTGCAGACACTGCATGGAAGATATATACAGAACAAGGAGTATGCATACTCTTGTACGGCAGACAGAGGTGTCCTCAATAACCATTATTTACTAGGATGTTACAGAGCTTCACACCACAGACCAGACACAAACCCTGACCTTCACCTTGTGGCACCATGTAAAGTCTTCCTCGGCAATGTATCAATAAATTGAGACAGAGCAGACATACATTACTGTTTCCAATTAGCAAGTATTAGTGATTTTCTCCTGTCTAGCCTCCTACATCCAGTCCCTTTCCATTCAGGATTTATACCTCAGCAGGTACTTTTTATTGCACTTATATTTCTATTCAGTTTTAGTTTCCATAATGCACGATGCTCTAATTCCATGACCAGTCCGCTGAGCCATGCAATCCTCTTTAACATGTTACGTTATTTAACAACAATCCTTAGGTTTACACTATGTGTTTATGGGCTTGCAGCAAATGTTAGTAATAAAAAATACAAAGTGATGCAATATAGCTGGCATTTGCCCACCAAAAC
Organism: Trachemys scripta elegans; assembly: GCF_013100865.1. Taxonomy (NCBI): domain Eukaryota; kingdom Metazoa; phylum Chordata; order Testudines; family Emydidae; genus Trachemys; species Trachemys scripta. Next base: position 15,611,880 of record NC_048318.1, on the reverse strand, counting down.
CTCTGTAAACAGTATTAATTGCATCACTCTGCCTTTTAACGTGTTTGTATACCTGCAAGATGAGTGTAGCTGTGGAACTCAGCCCCTACGGTCTTTAACTTTAGATATGCATCTTGCTGTTTTTTAAAATTTTTTTTTTGTAATCCTGTTTGCTTTTCCCAACCACAGGGCTGGTTACAGGTCCCTAAAGGAATCCCAAGCTGCGGCTGATGCAGAGTTCTGTGAACAGTTATAATAGCACTGTGCTCACCTCAGCCCTTCCAGAGCCAACAAGCACATGCACAGGGGAAGGGTTCTGCGAGTCCTGTTACAGACTTGGGTGCTCTAAGTATGTGGGTGAAGAGAGAAAGTCACATACAGATCATGCTGCAGCATTAGTGTGACTCAACCCATTGTTGACATGTCAGAAACTCTCCAAGGTGTCTTCATTAAGTCGTGTTAGCAGTAGGGATCGTGACCGTGTCAGACACTGTGTGTAAGATATCTACCGAATGAGCATTCTGTTCATGGACTAAAGAATCCTGTTGGATCTCAGGCAGAGATGTGTCTGGTAAGGATCTTCACGAGAGTATTGCTGAGCTGCGAATTTGGACCCAATTTACAGTTTCCTTGAACCTGTGTAGACACCGCATGGAAGAGATACACGGCATGAGTACTCTCTTTGCTTAAGTTTGTAAGTATACTCTTGTACACCAGGCAGAGGTGTCCTCAATATCGATTAGTTACTAGGGCTTCACAGCATGGACCTGATTCACCACTGACTTCACCTTGTGTCATCATATACTCTTCCTCTGCAATATATAAAGTAATTAATACAGAGTACAGACAAATATTAATGTTTCCAATTAGCAGGTGTTAGTGATTTTTTCCTGTCTCATTTCCTGCATTCAGTCCCCTTTCATTCAGCATTCATCCCCCAGCACGTACTTTTTATTTCTATTCAGTTTTAGTTTTTCTGTAATGCAAGATGCTCTAATTCCATTCGCAGTCCTTGGAACCTTGCAATCCCCCATTACAAGTTACAGTTCTTAAGGACAATCCTTAGGGGTTGCAGTAACTGTTAGTAATAAAAAAATACAGTCTGATGCAAGCTCGCTGGCATTTCTAATCTAATACCTTTGTAAACAGTAGTAAAATTGCATCACTCTGCTTTTTAACACATTCACCTCTCTGCAACCTGAGAGCGGCTGTGGAACTCATCCCCACGGCGTTTACCTTCAGGTGTACAGCTTGCTAATGTCTTAAACTTCCTTTTTACTCCCGTTTGCTTTTCACAACTAAAGGGCTGGTTACAGGTCCCTTGAAGACTCCCAAGCTGTTGCAGCTGATACAGAGTTCAGTGAATAGTTAGCACTAGGCCAGCCTCCACCCTTCCACAGCTCACAAGTGGAACCTGCACAGTGGGAGGGGTCTGAGATTAGGTCATGGTCCTGTGTCAACCTTCAGTGCTGTAAGTGTGTGGGTGAAGAGAAAAAGGAAGGTCACGTAAAGATCATCTTCAGCAGCATGTAGACAATCATACCCCGTGCTGCAGCATTAGTGTGGATCAACCTCTCATTGACATGTCAGAAACTCTGCAAAGTATCCTCACTAAACTGGCATTAGCAGTAGGGATTGAGACACTGAACGGAAGATATCTACTGAATGAGCGTGCCATTCATTGACAAAAGAATCCCATTGGACCTCAGGCAGAGCCGTTTCTGGTAAGGCTCTTCACAAGGGTATTGGGGAGCTGCACACTGGGACCCGATTTACAGCTGCTCTGCACCTGTGTAGACACGGCAAAGAACGCGCCTACGGACCGAGTACTCAGTATCCATACTGTTGTACATCAGGCAGAGGTGTGCTCAATAAAGATTATTTACAGGGCTTCACATCATGGACCAAATTCACCATTGACCTTCACCGTATGTCCTCATATAAACTGTTCTTCTGCAATGCGTAAAGCAATTGATACCGAGGAAAGAGAAATATTAATGTTTCAGTCACCAGGTGTTAGTGATTTTCTCCTGTCTAGTCTCCTGCATTCAGTCCTTTCATTCAGGATTAATACCTCAGCAGGTACTTTTTATTGCACTTATATTGCTAGTCATTTTTAATGTCTCCATAATGCAAGACGCTCTAATTCCATTACTAGTCCCCAGAGACCTACAATCTCCTCTTACCAATTATTGTCCTTAAAAACAATCCCCAGGATTACACAATGTGTCTAGGGGGTTGAAGTAATTGTTAGTAATAAAAAATGCAAGGTGATGCAATAGATCTGGCATTTGCAATCCAACAGGTTTGTAAACAGTGTTTAACAGTGTTCATCAGCGTTGCATCATCCAGCTTTTTAACGCTTTCATGCAGCAGCTTGCCTGTGTAGTTGTTAATGTTCCTATTATTAGTTCATTGTTCTCATTCTTAGTCAATCCTCCCAGGAGCATAAGGCAGGTGTAAAAGTTTTAAGGTTCCTTTACATTGCCAGAGCGATGTAAAGAAGCCGTATTATAAATGACAGTCAGCTAGGGAGATCTCTGGGCTTTCTCCCTTTTTCCTGAGTCACAATGGGGTTAGATTACAGCTCAGGGGCTATTTTATTTACCCATTTGGGAAAAAAAAAAAGACTTTGAGGGCACATAAAAGTTTGTCAAGCAGTCCAAAAAAATGTCAGGACAGTCAGAACCAAGCACTTCCCAAAGTAGCCAGCCAGGATTAGAACTGGAATAGAGGGGATTGTTTACCAAGTATTTGTAAATTAACTTTCATGTGTTTATGAAATGCTGAATAGTTATTGTGATTTTTTTTTTATGTATTGTAGTTTAAATAAATTACCAAAGTAATTGAAACTGGTGTGATTATTTTGAAAAATAAAAAGTACAGAATTTTTAATTTTTTTTTTGGCATCTATTCCATTGCCCTACTGTTTGGAAGTTTTCCTGAGATTTCATCTAAATCTGCCGTGCCGTAGTTTGAACCCATTGCCTCTTGTCCTGTCCTCTGTGGCTTGTCACAGACAAAGATAGACAAGCCAGGGATAAATCCCTAATCCCACCAAGAGGCCACACCTGAAGTGAAGGTTTTACAATAATGTTTCAGGACAAAGTTAAGCTATTCCTCTCCCCAGGTGCCTTCCCCAAATTTATAATGTTTGAGATAGGCTTTCGGATCAAACTCTGCCTGGTAATCGTCTCCTCCGGTGAACTCAGCCATGGTGCTCGCTCTGAGTCTGCACATAAACTGTGCTGGTTTTCCCTGGGTTCCCTGCCCACAGAGAGTTGCCCCTGGTGAACTCTGCCATTTAACACTTTCATGTGCCTGCAAGAAGAGTGCAGCTGTGGAACTCAGCCCCTACGGTCTTCAACTTTTGATGTACAACTTGCTGTTGTTTAAAACCTTTTTTTTTAAATCCTGTTTGCTTTTCACAGCTCCAGGGCAGATTACAGGTCCCTACAGGAATCCCAGGCTGGAAGCTGATCTAAAGTTCTATGAATAGTTAATAGCATTAGGCCAGCCTCTCCCCTTCCAGAGGGCACAAGTTGATACCTGCACAGTGGAAGGGTTTGAGGATTTGTCCAGGGTCCTGTCACAGCCTTCAGTGCACTAGTGGGTGAAGAGAGAAAGGAAAATCATGTAAAGATCAACTTCAGCAGCACGTAGACTATCATACCTCACGCTGCAGCATTAATATGAATCGACCCCTCATTGACATATGTCAGGGGCTCTGCAAGGTGACTTCACTAAACTGCTGGAAGCTGTAGGGATTGCTACAGTGTGAGACTGCATGGAAGATATCTAGCAAAGGGGCATCCTGTTCATGGACAAAAGAATCCCATTGGATCTCAGGCCTGGGCTGTCTTTGGTATTGCTGAGCTGCACGTCTGGACCCAATTTACAATTTACCATTGCCCTGTACGTGTGTCTTGATCTCCGACATGGCTTGGAAAACATCAGGCTAAATATATGTTGTACAGAAACATGGTAGGGGACCCGGACAATGTCTCTCAGGAAACCATCCTGCTCAGCCCCCTGGGGTTTCACTAGATGAGATTTGACATGGCTTCCTCACATCCATATTGCATGGCTCTCTGAATTTTTATATTGCACCTTTCCCTTCCTTCCAAAAAGCACAGAAAACCACAGTCTCTGCCTGGAGTTGGGACTTTTTTCCTTTTCTTGTTCTATTTTACTTGTCTTTACTTTCTTCCTCGGAAATGTATGGCTTTGTCATTATTTATGATTGACTGATGATATTATAGCAGTGCCTAAGAGCCAATGGAGAATGGGATCCCATTGGGTTAGGTGCTGTATAGAAACAGCATAATACCCAGTCCCCACCCCAAAGATCTTACAATCTAATATAATTGATACAGCAACTAATACAGAACAATGACAAATAATTCTGTGTTTTCAATTAGCAAGTTTTTTGGAAGTGTAATTCTTCTGCATAAAGCCCGTTCTTATTCGTGACCAACTCCTCAGTACTCCGGAACATGCTTTTTATTGTTCTTATAGTTTTATTCAGTGTATATATGCAAAATACACTAATACACTAATCCCATTACCAGTCCTCTGAGCCATCCAATCCCATTTACAAATGACTGTGAATAAGGACAATACCTAGGATTACAGCATGTCTGAGCACAGAGTGATCAGTGGTAATAGACCAATACAATGTAATTTGGTATTACTGGCATTTGTTATGTAACAGCTTTGTAAACAGTATTAAAAAGTGCTTTACATTTACTTATTAAAAATAGATACCAGTAAATACAGTCAAATAACTGAATGGGGTGGAGGGTACTAATGAAGCTGGGTCTTTTAACGATAGACTCATGTATCCATTCCTTCAGGAGAGCTTGGGGGGAATTTGCCTAATAATAATAGCAATAATAACAAACACACACCACTTTACAAAGGGTTACAGTTAAGGTTTACCAAATGTTTCTTGATGAAAAAAATATTGTCCGAAATGCTGTTTGGTTGCAGTTTATATATTGAGTGAAAACAGTTCGTTTTCTTTGAAATTTCCCTTTTTTTAAGAAATAGTGTATTTTTACTCCCCCCACAATGAAAATCGAAAAGATCAATTGTTACTTTGCAACTTTTGGTTGCTGAGTTTGTTCTGTCAGATGTTGCCCTGTGCTGGTTCTTGATGGGATGTTTGTAGACATACATTTTGGGGGATTGTGCAATTGGATCAGTTGATCCACATGTCCCAGAGGTCCCTTGACAGGCTAACGGTCAAGCTAAAATGCTGCATGATCAGCTTGTTGCTACCATGCTTCTCTTAGACTTCAGCCAGAAGAATTGACTCCTTCTCGAACCCTAAATCAATAACTGATAACCTCCTGAACTTCTTTAGTTCAGCCAAAGCTGTTGGGCTCTGTAATGTTTCACTTACGTAGGAGAGTGGAATAGTTCTTCCACTGTAGGAACGACTGGGTGAAATTCTATGGCCTGTGTGATGCTGGTGGTCAAACTAGATGTTCCTAGTCATCCCTTCTGGCCATCAAATCTGTGACTCATGAAACTTGATTGACGCTCACTGGGACTCAGGCTTCTAGATCACTTAGGCACTTTTGAAAATTTTACCCATCTAAACTAAATGGGTTTATGTGATGGGGTGTTCACCCCACACTGGCCCAGAAAGGTCAATGCAGAGTGAGGATGGGGCTAATTAATGCAACAGGCCACAGTGGAGAGCAATCAGGTGGCTACGCAATCCCCTGATTGAATGAGGGAGCCCAGCTGAGGAGGAAGGAGCTAGGCTGTGACTCTAAAGACAGGAAATTGGCAGCAAAAAGGGACAGCTGGGAAAGGTTATAGTTACTCCCTGGGAGAAGGAAGGAGTGTGTGGGCTGGTAGACCCAAAGAGGAGAAACCAGGAAGATAGGACAGGGCTCAGGGAAAGGCAGTAAGGTCCAGGAGGGAACAGACCTTGACTGCTGGCACGGAGTAGTGGGCAGGCAGGCAAGCAAGCACACAGGCCTGGGTTCCCCTGCCAGTCACTGAGGGAGTGGCACTACGAGGAAGTGAATAGGAAGAATGCTGGAGCCTGTTTTGTGGGAAGAGACTTTCCAATGCCGGAAGGGGAAACCTTTTGGTGACCTGGCCTGAGGGCCAAGTTATGAAGAGGCAGCATCAGCTCGTGGTGGAAGAAAGGCGCTGCAGACCCAGAGAGAGGCGGAGAGACAGTGTGCAACCATGGGAAGGGACACTGACCTTGCAAGCTATTCCCCAGAATGACCAGGAGGAGGTGCTGTCCTAACGGTGAGTATGAGACAATAAATAGGCATAAACAAAACAAGGGCAGAGTATGAGCAAGTCTGAAGTATTGTAGAGGAACAACTCTAGGGAGCGGGAAACAAACTCTTCTCAAAAATTAAGCAGCTGAGTTTAGATACAGGAACTGTCTGGTTTCTTAGTGCACTTCTACTGCTAACGTCACCTGGAATAAGCTGTAAATCAGGTCAGTTAGGATATTGCTCACACAGTTGCTCAAAATTTTCCCCATATCCTACAAGGTAAGGTTGAGCTTTTCAGAGCAGTTTAACTCCATTGTGAAAATCAAACTGTAAATATCTCTCCTATATCCACCCCCTCTATACCATATTCAGAATACGCTGCACTGGCCCTCAGGGGTTGGACTAGATGAGACCTAGTAGATCTCTTCCACCTCCCTATGCCATGGTTGTATGCGTATTTATCAGGCGCCTTTCCGTTCCCTCCAGCAGAAGCACAGAAAATACAGTCTCTTCCGAAGTCGTGACTCATCGTGTTTCTTGTGATATTTCACTTGCGCCCGCTCTCTTCCTCTGGGTAAGTGATCCAGAGCAAAGACAAACATGACAGTTTCCTGTTAGAAGGTGTTAAGTGCCTTTTCTCCTGTCTGTTTCTCTGCATTCTGTCCATGATTGATGCCCCAGCTCCTGCTTTTTATTGCATGTCTATTTCTGTTCAGTTTTAGTTTTTCCATAAGCAAAATGCTTTAATCCCATTACCAGACTCCTGTGCCATGCAGCTCCCCCCCACCCCGGTCAAGTTACGGTAATTAAGGACAATCCCTAGGATTACAATTATATGCCTGTGATTTCTCAGTAACTGATAGTAATAAAACAAAACAATGATTTTTTTTTGTACAGCTGGTATTTACAATCCATCAGCTTTCTAAACAGTATTAAAAAGTGCATCATTATTGACTTATTAAACAGATTCAAGCAAGTACATTCAATAATTTAATGGCAAGGGGGGATTTGAATTAAGTTGAGTCAATTAATAAAGTACTCCTATGCTTTTTCCTGCAAGAAGGCTGAAGGGGAATTTGCCATGTAATTTGAGCAGGTTGGGAAATTATCATTCCCATGAGAAAATTTCAATTCAAATTTTCATTAAAATTTTCTTTGAAATTTTTCAGGTTTTCATTGGGGATTTTTGTAGCAACTCAACTGCATTTTTTTTTTTTTTTTTTAGTTTCAAATTGAAAAAGTTTTCACTTTTCCCATGAAAACCTAAAACTTTTCAACAAAACCTGACAGCTTTCTCAAACAATTCCATTTTTTGATGGAAAAGCCATTTTTCCACCAAGAAAACACTGTAGTGGAAAATTGTTTGACCATCTCTTGCAAATCATAATCAAAATACTTTTCTCTTGTGTTCTTCCCATAGAATTTAAGGTGCTTTACAAAGAGAGGTCCATGCAGGGCTGGGTTGGGCTGATGCTTACAGAAGGGAAGAGACTTGCGTAAGGTCACATAGCAAGTCAGTAGCAGAGACAGGAGCGGATCCCAGGCTTGCTGGTGGTACGGTATTCCATTTCAAGTGGATACTATGCAGAAAGGGGAGGGAGGGTCAGATCTCACAGACTAATAGCACTTATAAAGGGCTTCTCATCTTCAAAGCACTGTAACAAAAACGCTAATGAATCCGCAAAGCAGCCCTGTGCAGTAGGGCCGAAGCACGGCCACAATGAGCCAGACTTTTTACTGCAAAGTGCTCTCCTAAAGAGATGTCTGTATACGTGTAGATAGTTCACTGATCATGTGCTATTAGTTGACACTCAAGAATATGTAGCTTTGTACATAGGTTATCTAAGACCTATAAAAGTTGTTGTAGTTATGCACTTCAAATTGCTTCCACTGTGCAGCTCTTTCCATCAGTATTTTTGTTCTGTAGGTTGTTTTTTGTTACAGACCAGTTGTGAGTGGACACCAGATAACCAAAGCACATTATAGTGATCGTTTCCCCCAACAAAGAGACACACAAAACCTGGGTTTGTGTCACAGACCAGGATAGACAAGCCAATGACATAGCCCAGATAAATTAAGCACTGGTGTCCAGTCCCCATGAATGGATCTGCAGGGTTTTCACTGCCCTGATCACAACACCCAACATAAGTAAAGTGAGGCACAGAAGGGAGGTGGCTTGTCCCACGATCACACAATGAGGCAGGGGCAGAGCTGGGATTAGACACCCAGAATCCTAACACCTAGCCCAGTGCTCGGCCTTATAACCCCTTTGTCCTGCTTCATTATGAAATCTTGATCTGCTGTGAAGGCTCATTACGCAGGGATCAGGCCTTCCTAGTGCTGACCACTGCAGGCGTTGGCACTGCATGTGACTTTCTTGCCACCTGTAGGCACATGGACAGCTGATTACACTGAATTAGATGAGGATGGGGAAGTAGGTTAGCCGCTTGTTGATACAGCCTATCCAGCTTTCATCCTGCTTTCTCTTTTCTCACCACTAAGGGGAAGTAAAGGATCATGTTAAGGAGAATCCTAGCAACTGGTGAACTGGTCTCAAATATCTCATCCTATGAGCAATTACAACAGGCGCCAAAATGATCCAACAATTCTAGGTTCATTACAAACTCGAAATATAGATCATTGGCCTTTATTTTTTTTAAAGAGCTGTCCTTGGCAATGACGGTTAGATGAGCTGCTATGTCATAGTCATACTAATCATTTCTATGTTAGATCTTAAGGTAGTTTTGCTTAATAAACCCCACTTTACAGACAGCATGTGTGGGGAGTCCTGCTGGTAAAAACCAGCTACCAAAAAAGGGAAGCTAAAAAAACAAAATTTGCAAACCTGAAAGGTGAACCTTTTAGTTAGGTTGCCGTCTTTTTAGTGCGACGAGCACAGCAGCTCTGAGCTGCTATTCACACGGACTCAGATGATTTCAGTGCAACTCATTCTCATACCAAACATTATTTGTCAGTGGAACTCACAGCACTTTATAAACAGTCATTAAATAAGCCCCACAACACCGAGGGGGTCTGGAGGCCAATACTGTCAGCATTGTTATCTTAGAGATGGGGAAATGAAGGCACAAAGAGGGGAAGTGACTTCCTCAAGTATCTTAACAGGTCAGTGGCTGGGCTGGGAATAGCTCCCCGGTCTGATAAAGCAGAAATAAAAACCGTGTGAGCTTTTCCCACCCTGATCCACCAGTGAAAAGGGGAATAGAGTCTCCCACACATTTCCATATTGGCAGCAGATAGTATCCAAAGCAGGCACTGAAGACCTCCTCTGCATTAGGAAAACTGCTACTCACTTTGCGGCACTCAGCCGAGATAATGCTCCCAACAGTGTGCAGCAGAACCTGGGCACAGTACATGTATATTTTTATTCCTTGTTGTCTAGCTCTGCTCTGAGTTACAGAAGTCCCTGAAATAGATGCACCCTGAGAAAAAAGAACAAAATGGAAGTGAGGTGAGGTAGCCATCTCAATGCAATTCCCAGAAGGACTGGTACCTTGCCATGGGACTCACCAGCACTGGTCTCTCAGAAGAGAGACCATAGATTGAGTCGTAGACTTGAACCTCCTCTTTTACCCTTAGCCCTCGTCTACACTGGAATTTCAGCCACTAGCACAGCTGCACTGACACAAATCATTATTGCGATCAAGATTTGCACTGATGCAACTTACTCTGGTATGAAACCAAATTGTGTCCACACCGGGCGCTTTGCACTAGTGGCTGAAACCCCAGCACAGACAAGGCCAGAGCGGGGATTCCCTGATGGGGGAGGCATGCCCTGATACTGTGGGGTATCTGCTCTGTGGGACTCCAAGCACTTCCCTCCCAGCAAGGGGCCTCGCATCTGCCTCACAGTGGAAAGGTTCATGCATCTCCAGCTTTCCCTGCACCTGGCTGTAGAGCAGAATCCCATCCCCGCACCCCTCCGTGCCTTGCACAAATCCAGGGGGAGGTGACAACGTCTGCCTAGCTGCATGTGCATTTTTGGGCCACTCAGGAGCTGCCATGATGGTCTCAGTAGGTGGCGCTAGAGCACTGGGCATGGTGGGGCTGGTGAAGATGTCCCTATACTGAGAGCTGGAATTCATGCCAGCTGGGTAATGGCAACGGCCTTTCTCCGTGAATTAGGTGCCGCTTTCTGGCAGACGACAATGGGGAATCACCCACTTACGCCATTTTGGGGCCGCTCCGGCTTATCCTCTGCATAAAGCACGGAGGCACTTTGCATGGCCACATGCCCCTCCGGCTGTGGGCACTGCTCTTTGCACCTACTCCGACCTTCAGCAAGGAGACCAGCAAGGCACCACCTTCAGCAGACTTGGGGAGCCAATGCCACTGGAAGCAGCTGCCTGCTCTCCAAGCCCACGCCTGCTCTGGAAGGGGATGCCCTAGGGCCCCACAGTGAGGCCTTCATCGTGCGCTGGACAGAATGAGCACTGTGATGATGATGATGTGCTGCACCCGACAGGCCCCCCAAAGTGGGAACTTCCAAACTCCTGTTGGATTTATGGATCTTCCCATTGAAAGTCTGCGTAGCAGGTCAAGATGCAACCTCTGTCCACACCTCCGATGCTGCATGGGGTCCGTTCTCATTGAAGTAGAAATGCCAGCAGCAGAGTTAAAATATTAAAACTGAAAATTAAATTGTGGTTTGGGCTTCAGTCGGTCTCTGCCCACTGGATGGGGTGATCACTAACTTAGTCGTGCTAGTGCCTGTGCACTGGGTGTTCCCCAATAAACCCCTTCTTCTCCCCTCTCCTGGTTCCAATTACATTCTCTTTGAAACTGACTTAGAGCTAGCAAGCTCACTCCCCCCACCTCCCCATCCCCAGGGACGAGAACACGCTGAGGCTCTGCAGGGCTGCTCCCGACAGGAGGGGACCAGCTTCAAAGGCAGCTCCAGGGGGAAGGGGTAACTACATCAGAGGGGGGCATTAGGCAAACTCCATTTCAAACATACTGAATCAGTTCTTCCAACTCCCCCTTCAGCACTCTTGCAGTGCTCTAGGCCTGGCTTCAGGGAGCACTCCTCCAAAGCATCGCTCAGAGAACGGACTGAGAATGGGGCAGTCACAGGCTGCGACTTTGCTGCAGGTAGGGGAAATGTTCCTAAGAGGTGGGGAGCTGCTAGAAGTGTGCAGCTTAATTTCCGGGAGACTCTGTAAGCAGGGAGAGAGAGCCAGGTGTTGCCTGAGCAAAGAACTGGGAACCCAGGAGCACCTGAATTTAATGCCAGTTCTGCCGCTGATTTCCTCTGTATTGTGGCAAGTCACCTGACTATTCTCTCTCTCTCTGAGTGACTTGTCCAGAGCCACAGAGACAGTCAATAGTCGGGCTGGCATTCGGGTGCTTCCTGGCTCCCAGTCCTGTGCTCAGACCAGTCGACCACGTCTTTCTCTCTGTGGTTCCCTGTAAACATTCAGCTGGGTAACGCTGCAGAACACCAGCATTCCAAGGGCTAAAGTGTACTGTGTTTGTGAAACTACAGAAGGGCAGGATTCCACGTGACACAGTGAAGGAAGGGGGCATTTCCCTATCCCAACCCCAGAAATTGGTCTTTTCCCAAGAAAATCACCGCAGCTCTGTACACAGGGAGCCAGATCTGAACAACTGCTGCCAGTCTGGGCCCTGATCAAGGCTGATGCTGGCTCCTTAAGTAAATGTGACCTGGAGAAACACAGAATCTTTCCGCTGAAGAACTGAATAGTGTCTGTTTCCATTCCAGCCCTGCACTGTGGCGCATACTGTCCTGAAAGGGCAGTGTGCCCTGGGTAGCAGGCCTGGCTCAGACACTGAGGGTTGAAGGGCACCTGTTTCTCCTTGTGGATGGACAGATGCTCATGTCCTGGGGGGGAAAGGAAGCCTCTGTTTGCATGCTGAACTGATGAACTGTTCAGCCACTCCCTCTGCTGCTGTAAAGGACTGGGGGAAACTGTCTTCCCCTGCCCTGGTGCACACTGCTGGAACAGGATTCCAGAATCCGACCTGCTTGAGCCAGTCCCGTGCGAGACCGGACACTGTGTCCGATCCAACACCGGCGGGTAATGGTAGCACGATGCTGCTAGGGGATGGGTTTCTGTGAGAGGTTGGCTAATTCTGCACTGGCTGTGTCAGTCCTGGTTCACACAGCAGTGGGAAACGGAGCTACTGGTACCAGGACGCTGAGTGCAACAAGCCCTTTTCTCTCTGGTCACGGCTCCAGTTGGTGGAGTTAATGGGCTCAGTGATCCATAGGTCCCAAGCTCATTTTCCCATCACCATCACAGTTCCCCTTCCCTGCCCTATTAGAGCAGGAAGCAGAGAGATTCTGCAAAAGCCTCCGGCATCCATATTCTCGGCATAGGGCAACGCAGGTCACATGATTGCGGCATGAGCCCCACAACTGAGCAGCGACGCTCCTCGGGCAAGAGCTATGCTGGGATTGCGAGGTAGGTGCGTGCTGTCAAAGCAGACAGTGCGGTGGGCATGAATAGCCTTGTCTTCCCCGAGTTAGACCTAGTTCCCTTGAGTATAAGTGCAACGCCATTCCCACGTGGTGGAGCCTTACTGTTTACACACAAGATAGAACCTTCGCTTGAGGCCAGGGAAAGTTGCGGTGTTAGCACAAGGCATTACAATAGGCGGAGCGTGCAATGCAAACCCGCCATGATACTGCATGGGCTGCTCTTGGTTTCCAGAGTCTTCTCATTAATGTCTTCAGTGTGGTGAGATACGAACATGGAGCAATAGATCAGACCAGCTGTGAGGTTTTCTGAGCGACCTCTTTCGTTGCAATCCTCTTGTGGGATTCCAAGAGGGATTTCCGTCACTGAACCACACTCACTAGGAAATGAGGTCAGATGGCCCAAGAGGCATAATCTCTCCTGCACTGGAGCATAGGATAACGTCTTGCATGGGTCTGGAAGGAGATGCTCAATGCAGAAAAGCCTCACACATCAGGCCGGGGGCACTGTGGAAGAATTCCACCTGCAGTTGAAATGTCCAGTTTCTAGCCCCTTTCAATCCAGGATCTCAATGTACCTTACAACATGAATTAGTTGAACGTTAAATCTTAGCTGTGCCGTAAGTACATACTGTCCCCGTTTTAGAGAGTGGCAAAATGACTTGGCCAAGGTCACACAGTGAGCCTGTGTAATAGGAATAGACCCCAGGAGTCCTAACTCCCTGAGTCTGTATCAAGTTGTAGAGATACCCTGAGCCAAAACCTCCTGTCCAAGTACCCTTGAAGGTACCCAGATCCAAAGTGCTTCATGCTTAATGGACTGGACTGAAATATCAGATGAAAACACCCCTTCACTTTGGGAGAGATTGGAACCACCTCCGAACTCTGAGGCTTGGGCTCATTTTTTGGTCTTGTCCCACAGAGCAGCTCCAGTGTTTCTGTCAGGATAATCCATTTGCATGAAATTGCGCAAAGCGGGTTGGGGATAAAAATGAATTTGCAAAAGACAAGAGGGGCCCAATGGTATTTGTGTCTGCAAAATCTCAGTGGGCCATGGGGGACCTCTCCACCTTGGCTCTGAACCCAGCACAGTGTGTCACCATTACCTGACTCTGTGCCAGCCTGGTGGTGGTATGGAATTGGCCTTCTCCCACCTCTATGCAGAACCATCCCCTCTGCAGCTCCTGCTGCCTGGAACACTCTCCCTGTATCTCTCCGTTTCACCAGCTCTATTCAGATCTCAGCTGTAGATAGCTGCTGATTGCCATTTTCCCTAATACTTTTAGTTCAACCAAAGTGTATGATTAGGGCTCCATTGTCTTCTCCTCCTAAGTGCTTCTCTGCTTGATAGAAACAGCATTTTGATATTTACACTGTGTTGAATGGAACTTATTTCTCTGGTTAGTATTACAGGATAATGCATTAAATCTGTCATTAAGGGGGGGACCCCACACAACCCCCCCCCAGGATAAGGGATCTGAGCTCTGTGCAGCATCTCATCTTAGTCCCATCAAATTGATGCATAACGCTATCACCCCACCCCCTGGATTCAGAAGGGGCAGCTTAAAGCAGCTTGATTTTCAGAGGCACTACGTATCTACAGCCCCCATTAACTTCAAGGAGGTCTGTGAGTACTCAGCATCTGTGACTATCATGCCATTCATGACTCTCGCTCTGCCGCTGACATAGAGAGGGTGGGATAGAGAGAGAGATCAGAGAGAAGGATGACACTGGGAAGTCACCATGTGGCAAATAATTGATTTTTTTTCCCCCAGCTTAAATTAAAAGCTAGCTAAAAAACCCGAAAGAAGCAGTAGTGGAGCAATCCAGCCCTTTTGTCTATTGTGAGGCAGTGGCTTTCCTATAGCCCAGTGTCATCAGGTCTTTTCATGTTGGAGGTCATAGGGAAGGATTTCCCTTAGGTCAAAGGTGAAACCCAGCTTGATCTTGTAGAGTTTTATATAGAGCATGGACTTAAAAATATATTGGCAGGAGGTAAAATATTAAAGTGCAAAGAAATATCTACAACAATAACAATGATGCCTTTGATTTAGATAGCACTTATTACCAACATATAATAGGAATTCGAAGGAAAGACGAATACAGATGAAATGCCACTTTATCCCCTGCTAAATGCAATTTACTGTGCAGAAGTGCAAGGCTCTGTAGAAGGCAATTGAATGGTGCAAACTGAGTGGAAAAAGAAATTAGGTGATTTGCTAAGTTTGGTGGTAGAAAACAGCTCCTTTCTGTATTTTAAATTTTCCTAAATGGATTAAGATTCAAGAGCCCTCCCCTTTTATTTGCACCGAAAAGTGTAGATAATGTTTCTTAAAAGCAAATATTTCCATTAATAAATGACTTTTGGGAAAAGGAGACCGACTGTTCTTTGAGTCCCCTCCCCGCCCCCCAATATATATATATATATATTGAGACGATTGTGCTTTTAAAGGATACAGTGCATTTAATTTCACAAATTAAACTTTCAAACAGCTCCTCAGGGGCTTCTCGAGAACTCCAGAGCACCCTTCAATAAGCATTGGTGGAAAGCTGCATTGCCGTTTGGGGAGTTAAAACAGTCGATCTATTGGCAATACAAGACCATGTCTAGAGGGGAGAGATCAGATGTTTGTTAAAGATGACTTGCAAAGATGAAAATTATGGGTGTGTGCTAGAATGGGATAGGAAAGGATTTTTTTTTTCTTGTGAAAAAATTTAGACAACTTTTTTTTTAATTTCTGTTGAAAATTTTCAGGTTTTTAGGAAAAAGTTGTTTCCCCCCCCCCCCCCAGTATTTGGCAACTGAAAGCCCCAAATTTTTCTACAAAACCAGAATTTTTTCTCAAAAATTCCCATTTAGTCAAAAAGCCATTTTCTGCTGGAAAAAGAAGATTTTCTAGCAGCTCTGGTGTGTGCTCTCGTATGCTGCTTTAAATAGGATAAGGAAAGCCTGATGACCCAGAAGTGGAAGGTGGTCAGGTTTGAGATGGTCCTTAGCTCCTGGGGAAGTTCATGCTAAAGTCTTGGGCCAGCCACTGAGAAACCACTGTAGGTTAAAGCCACCTTTGCCCACCCCCATCTTCTCTATTTCATTCCCACACCAAGGAAATAAACAGAGTAATTGAGAATCAGGCCCAACAAATTTTATATAATCTGAACAAAAATCTATACCACGTCAAATCAAGTTTCTTCTGCCTTGGTGTGTCTAATGTCCTAAACCTGCTCATTCTCCATTTGTCCTTAGTCAGGGTAGGCAAGATCTGAATTTCTAGTATGAAGACAGAAACAGAAAAATCAAATTTTAAAAAATAATAATTTCAGGCCTTTTCTCTCCACCATAAAGAAACAAAAATCCCCACTGGGATACTGCACTCCATATTCTTCACGGGGATATTATTGTGATATGATTATGGCATAATTATGATGTGCTTTGTACAAGATGGGTCATGTGAAGTGTCAGTGGAAAAGTTATAATTTGCTGAATACTATTATCCTATTTGTGTGCATGTATCATTATTCATAACATCAGATACAAAATTGACTATATATCTGTATACACCTGGATGATGCGCACTGAGGTGCCTGTCAGGGAATTCGTACAGTCGCATTAGGACTGATGAGGTTATGGGTTGGAGGAGGAACTCCAAAAAGCTTGGCTGTGCTGCATGCGTTAATACAATCACTGTTCCACCGTCCCAGCTGGTGGAAATAACATTAAAAACATAGCTAGATAGACCAAGGAGAAGCAGTGTAGTCTTGTGGCTACAACACTGAACACTGGTTTAACCCCTCCCATGTAGACAAGCCCTAAGAGAGCTGCTGTCTATTCCCAGCTCTGCCACTGACCACCTGTGTAACCTTGGGCAGGGCACTTCATTTCTCTGTGCTTCTGTTTCCCCTGCTACTCTTTGGCTAACCTACTTAGGCTCTAAGTTCTCTCATTATTTGGGTGTGCAGCGCTCAGGACAGTGGGACTCTGATGTCATCTGCAGCCACTAGGCATCACTGTGATACAAAGAGCTAATAATAATAAATCCGCTCCATAACTGATGTCTCAGATATCAAGACCTCCTGATGATCTGACCCAAAAGGTGAGATCATGGAATGGTGTCGTCAGGCCAGCACAGAGGCGCACATGTAAGATTAGTGTCAGCAATACGGGGGTTTTATGACGGATAATAACAGTTGTAGCTGTGCTTGAGGAAGGGGGGATAATCAGATCTCTCTCTCTCAATCTCATCCCTGCAGGGCTCATGAAGGAGTTTGCAGCAGTACTCAACAGGCCAAGGATTTCCCCTTCCCACGAAGCATCAGGTATGGGTTGCTGCTGAAGTCAGGATACCAGCTGTGATGAAGCAATATTCTGCTCTGGCAAAATCTTTGTTCCTACTGTAACCCATACTTACACCGTGGGACTCTCTGCGCCCCTCTGGTGGCAGGGCCACAAAAGGGTACGTCTACACAGGAATAAAAGCCCTGTGGCATGGCTGCCGTTGGCCCGGCACAGCTGACTCGGGTTCAGGATGTGGGGCTAAAAATTTCTGTGTAGACATTCTCCCAAGGGCATATTTCGTAAAGACAAGTTGCATCGTAGACCTTCTCCTTGCATTGGAATGTCTCGGGGTTGTGGCTTATCTGGTGCAATGGGAGAGCATTATTCACTCCCTGCTCCAGCACATGGAGGTATACACAAATATTTATCCAGCCTCTTGATGAGCCAGAACTAGTTGTCACGTTGCCTTTTATATAACATTACATGACACAACCTCGCTAAGAAGTTTCAACATGCCCGCTGCTTTGTTTACCAGGGTACGTCCTTGCTTCTCTCGGAACACAATTAGTCAGTACAATCGGCACAGCGGCCTGATCTCCAGACAGAGCTGTTAGATTGGTGCAGTGGTCAGAAACATGACTTGTCAAGTGCTTTCAAGTGTATTCATATCTTGCTTCTTTTCTGCTCACTGCAGAGCAGAGAAATGCTTCTATTACCAGCAGCGACATTAGCCTTTGGTCAGATGTCCGGGGAAGCCAGGGGAGCTTGACAGCAATCCATGGATTTAGAAACATTGGTAAAACAGCTGTTTTAAGGGCCAGCTCCCCAGCTGGTGGAAATTGGCATCGATTCATTGAAGCCAAGAGAGCAATATCAATTTACGTCAGCTGAGAATTTGGCTTCTATTGTTCAGTTGCCTCTGGTTAGCTAACCTAATCTGATGGACTCCCCGAAGGCAGTGGTGGTGGGTTTTATTATTAACAACAGAAATTATTTACGGCTTTTGTTTGTTTGCTTTTTTAAATTCTGAGTCACTGGGAAGAAGGTGTGTGGAAATGGGTCTGACTTTGCTCTTGGTTATTCTTGTATAAATCAGGAGTGAGCACACTGAAATCAATAGAGCTGTACTCGTGTAAAAAATATTGATCTGGGATGAAAATCAGGTCCACTGTGTTTTGTTGAGTGGCGGAGTGACTTCACTTTTATACAACTTATGTGTGTGCACATGGAGAAGGGGCGTTGTTTGCGTGTAGGGGGATGCACGTTTGTGGTTATGAGTTTCAGAGAGGAAGAAAGGAGGCAGAGGCTAATAGAGAAATAAAACGGAGCAGCAGTGTTTAAAATAGCTGAGATGCTAGCCTGTTTAATCAAAGGATTGCAAGAAAGGTGCAGCAGATTGTCGTTTTCTGTCAGTCAGTCACTCACTACATAGTAATTTCATCACATTAGGAGGACACCGTGGATTTTAAAAATCACTCCCCTCCTCCTCATCCAGCCAAATGTATTTTTATTTCACAAAATGCACTTAAGACCCATTTGCTTAGACCAGCCACATGGCCCAAAATGTCAGCAACAGGATTAAAACACAGTGCTGTGTATGGTGAATGCTGTGCAGAAGTTCTTGTTAAGGCTCAAAGTTTCCCTACGTTAAAACGGGCAGGGAACATTCCGTGGGTTGTGAATATCGATGGGTCGGACTTCAAAGGCACAAAGGGCAGTTAACTCCCCAGGGCCTATTGAAAGTCAAGGGGAGTTTGGTGTTTTTTGTGCCTTTGAAAATCTCCACCCTATTGTACTTTTAAAAGCTGCCTCTCTGGGCATGTCTAGACGAGGGAAATAGCTTGTGTTTAAAAATGTGTTAGCTGGTTTTGGCCATCTCTGCGCTTTCACTCAGGTGTGATGCTCCCCTTCCCTCGCTCACACCCCCTAAGGGAGCTAAGGGGAGCAGGAACAGATGGACGGAAAGGCCTGCTGTTGCATGCAGTTTGGTGCCCTGGATTTACTCGAGGAGGGGAATCAAGGCTGAGATGCAAACCGGCAGATATCACGGTATCAAATGGTTTATGATATCATTTGCCAGCGCCTCTATCTGCTACCAAGTCTTCAAATGTCAAAGTCAGTCAGGAGCGGGGATGCAGGTGATGAGAACAGGTGGGTTATGCTAGCCTCCTGGGTCCCACTAATTCATAGGAACTAGAGGGGAATCAGTTAACGACAGTAATGGATCCCAGCTCCTGCGATGGGTGCCTGTAACTGAGAGAGGGGGAGGGAGAAGCCCCGTTGTGCCCTTGATTTTGCAGTCGGAGCTAACCTTAACGACAGCCCGCCTTCAGTGTTGCCTTCACTCGGGACTTCTGAAGCCGTGGCAGATGTTTAAAATAAAATGAGTGTCTTCTCTAATGACATTTAGGCTCCATATCTGCCATATAAACAGTCACTCTGCCTTTCCTGGGTAAAAGAACCAACACTTTCTTAACCCCCTATACATGTAGAGCTAATGGCATCTACCCTGTGGACAAGGACTCGGAGCAAAATCCTCAGGTGGCGTAAATCAGGCTGGTTCCATTCGCTTCAGTGGGGCAATGAAAACTTACCCCAGCAAAGCACCCAGCCCTTCTTCCTGCTGACCAGATAAACCTCGCACGCTCACAGGTTAAAGAGGTTCACAAGCGAATTTGGTTTATGAACAAGTCAATAGCCAATTAAAGCCGGACTGGGTTGAAGACACCTCTCCACCTGACCTTTCTTCAGGGGTTTCAGGGCTCACGCTTCTGTTTCCTTTGGCATAACTCCTTTCCAGCCCTGCAACAGCAGAGATCCACGTGCTCCTGTGAACACTGACACGCAGTTAAATTATCGCTTCCAGGCCTGCCTTAAACCCATCAGAGCAAGACTGAGACTTCATCCTTAACTCACCTCCTTGGCATCAACGCATCAAAAGATGGGGAAGGCCAATTAAACCCTGTTGACTCCAACTCCCAGCTTGGGCCAGGTGTGTTCCCTACAGGCTGTTCTCTCTTCAGGCTTTGCCCAGTCTAGTTTTCAAACAATTCAAGTAATGTGGCTCCCACCCCCCGCCCTACCCCACCCTTGGGGGGTCTATTCCACAGTCTAACTCTTAGGAAGCACTTCCTTGATATGAAACCTCTGCTGAGTTCCATCCTATCACCCTGGTGTTTACCCCTTTGTTGCACTCTTGGCAGGACCCCTACTTCTTTGATGGTTTACACCCTTTGTGCAGGAGCAAATAGCTATGTCTTCCTCCACTTAGTCTTCATGTGGACAAGCAAGATGCATTCAGAATGTAGAGCTTTTCATCTTTGCTCCCAAATCAGTCCCTTTGGGCCTTATCTGGACCCCGTTGCCACAATACCCGAGCACCTCACAGGTTTTAGTGGATTTAACCTCATAACCCCCCTGTGAGGCAGGGCAGTGCTAGTCACCCCATTTTACAAGTGGAGAACTGAGGTACAGGCAGACTAACTGGCTTGCCCAAGGAAGTCTGTGACCGAGCGGGGAATTGAATTCAGCCCTCTCAAACCCCAGTCTAGTGGCGGGAGTGGGGCAGACAGGCCCTAGACTAGCAAGGAGAGGGTTAATGAGAGCCCATGGATTGGACAGCTAGACAACGGCAGGTGTCAGGTGCAGAGAGGGGAGTTAACTGGACCTCGCCTAGGTCAGGGCTGACCAGAAAGGAAAGCAGTGTTCTGCTTCTTCTGAGGGGAGAGAAACCTAGTTGCAGCCCAGAGACTGAGGTAGCTTGTTGCTTAAATGCACTGTCATGACTGGACCCAGGGAGACCAGCTAAAGTACTAGTTATTTGAAGACAAGTCCTGAATATCAGGGCCCTGCTGAAGGTTCATTGGATGACCCTGTTTTGAGCTGCGTTTGGGTTTTTTCCCCATGATTTCTTTTGGACCTTAACATCCTAGAAGGGGAAGGACTAAATCGTGCCTTGGTCAATGCTACATTGGATCTCGCACAGGACAGCGACCTACCAGCGGAGACCCATGTCTGGGTGAGTTGTATTGTGAGGGGCCACAAGGATGTACCACAGAAATGAACCTCTCGCAGCTGCCTAACCACTGGACTAGCCTTCCTCTCCAAGCAGGGTGTTCTCTGGTTACCCTCTGTATGGCTGGCATTGTCTGGGTCCCACGGTGCCCAGAATTGAAGATAGTATCTGGGGAAACTTAACTAGGCACCAGTCCGGCAAACGCTTCTGCATGTGCTCACAAGTTAAACATGTGCCCAAGTGTTGGTGGGATCGTGGTCTTAATTCTGACCAAGACCTCAGAACTTCCAGTGGGAGTTTCACCACAAGGCAGGGGGAGAGAGACACATGCACTAAATTCTCCCCTGTCTCTCCTGAAAGAGAACTATTGAATCGCTTTCCAGAACCAGTATATGTTCCTCTCTCCCAATCCTGGAGCCCTTACTGAGCCTTCCAGCATCATAGGGAGTGAATAGTGAAGTTGTGCATGAAAGAGGTGGGATGGGGAGCAGCAGAATTGCCAAAAATAATGGAACAAGAGAAACTATAGAAACAGCACTTATTTAAAAAAGCTGTAAAACAAATCATTGTTACCTAGTGACTCCGTATCTGCATGGTTTCGATTTTGTGTACGCAGTTTTTATAGGATCCTTCAGAATGGTAATATTGTGTTTTCCAGCTTTGGCTAACATTTCCCCTCCCTAGTTATACTATAGGTATTATTTTTCTCAATTTTTGACTAGACCAGGAGGGGAAAGGTTAATGAACACCTGCTGTGTTACTGTTACATTCATTAAACATGTTTAGAAACTTTTCGGCCACATTAGTTCTTCGGGGTATATTAGGTCTCCCCCTGACAAGAATAGGGGCTTTAAATCATATGATCTCCCAGCAAAATATATATATATATTATGAGCCAAATGAGAGTTTGGGGGTTGTATGCTGAAATAAGGATTCAATTTAGAAAGTAAAAAGGAGAATGGTTGTGTTTTGTTAATTACATGTCTACCAATTATGACAAACATTTATAGAGAGATCTATTGTGTGTGCTCAAACTTTTCTGGATCAATATGTTTATAACAACTGATTGGTAATGAATATTGCAACTAGTTCCATCTAACTTTTAGATTTTATGAGAAAGATACTGTGTCTTGTTTAAAGCTGCAACTGGCTATTAAACATGCTGGCTAATAAGATAAAGTCACTTGAATTATTTAATTAATCATTAAAAAACTTTCTTTTATAGTTTCAAATCTACAGGCCCGGGGGGGGGGGGGGGGGGTGTTGGGTGGACAGAGTAGTGGAACTGGAAGGCAGGACTCCTGGGTTCTATTTTCAGACCTGTCTCTGAGAAGCTCTGTGACTTTGGGCAAGTCACTTGGCCTCTGTGTACCTTCGTTTCCCTGTTTGTAAAATGGGGAGAATGATACGCCCCCCTGGTGATGTAGGTCAGTATGAAGCTTAAATAATTAGGACTTGTGAAGTGCTTTGAGATACTTGGCTAGCAGGCTTTATGGGACGGTAAATTATTGTTAATAGATGCATCAGTTTGTACCATAGATTCTTATTACGGAGGACCCGTTTGTGACTCCTTAGTGAAGTCTGAGTCTTTGGATACAGCAATAGAAAATGCATAGCAGGGAACGATCCTACATTGTCCCCAGCGAGGAACAGACAGGATGGCACCTGCAAGCCTTTTCCAGATGTGATTCTGTGTTAGGAAAGGATTTTCCCTAGGATTCTGTTCATTATGGGGTTATAGACTTTCCCTGAAACATGAGGTACTAACCACTGCCACATACATGAGACCAACCTATAAGGGCCATTGGTCTGATCTGGTCTGGCAGTGACTGTGTATTGGTCCATAGGATCTGTCATATATTTGTAAAAGCTCAGTAAATCTGTTTCAGATTGTGATGTTTTGCTAGACTGCAGTTCTTGTGAAATAAAATCCACTCCAGCAGATCAATAGGACTTCCACTGTTTTTCATCTTCCCTCTTTCTCCAGTTGGAGACCGCAACCCAATGGCCAGGAGAAAGATGGAGTGGGTTCTCATCACCTCCAGAAATGAGGCCCAAGCGATGTCTCAGAGATAGCACCCAAAAAATGGAGGCACCCAAAATCAGAGGCCATTCTAGCAAATTGTGGGCTCAGTGCCTGCATCATGGAGTATGGGGGAGACGTTAACAAGACCACACATTAGAAATTGGGGGAGGGGGGGAGGGGGAATGAAGTGCTCAAGATATAAAACTTCCTGGGAGCAGGCTGCTGCTACCAGGCCAAACAATCCCACGCAGATGGCTGAGAGATAAACGACGCCATCTTTTTACTGTAGTGGTTCAGTCATAATTTCTAAAAGACATTTATTAGACTCGGTCTCTTCCCTTTTCTCAGGAACTGCAACTCCTTGGGCGCAGGGAACTGCAACAAGCAAGGTAGAAAGAGGAACCCAATGTTAATAATGAGACCAGTGCCCAAAACCCCATCTATTCCTCTCCTCCAATTTTCTCCAGTGACAATTTATAGGTTAGTTTGATGCTTGAATAGCTGTGTCTCTCCAGTAATATGTATTCTCCGTAAGTATTCCCTGCTGTGGCATATCCTAAGAGAACTCCATCAAATAATTATCTTCCCTTTTATTTATTCACAGTCTTTTCACTCGATCTGCATCACTATAAAATATTCCAATGGTTTCCTCTTAGTACAGAGCCTTCCTGCGCTTGTAAAGTGTATTTATGTACAGTATTAAATCCACACTATGTGACTCTATATCTTGGCACTTTCCTCATTTGATGCCACTGCCGGGGCTGGCCCCAGCCACCTTCCATCTCGGCGATAATACTCTGTATAATTAGCACATGCACCAAATCTGTTTCAGTTACACTTAGGTAGTGGCATAAATAAAAATTATATACGAGTTTGCACTTTTCCCCCCAGATCCCAAAGTCCTTTGCAAACATGCATTAAAGAAGCTCCCTGGAAGACGAAGTTAGCATGATTATGTTTATTTTTACAGAGAAGGGAAGTGATTTGCCCAAAACTACAAAGTATCCCAATGGTAGACTAAGGAATAGAGGCCAGGTCTCCTGAGTCCCTGTGCTCCATGCTAAGGACTAATCCATCCCAAGCTGCTAAGTTCCCAGTGTTGGATATCAGCTCTCCTGTGCCATCCATCCCTGAGGTTTTGTGCTCTTCTCTGAGATCCTTTAAAATGCAGAGGTCCCAGCTGTGATGCCACTGAAGAGTAATCAAGTTTAGGTAGAAGTGCAGGGAGCTATTGACCACATGAATAAGCACTGGTGGATGTAATGGAAAACTAAAAAAAAAAACCCTTTCCTAACCTGCCCCTTGACATGGGGAAAACCAAACTTGAATAAGCCATGCTGATTTTTATGCAAGACTCAGAGCAGGGGTCCCCAGCACAACTACCTGGTACCCGTTGTGTGTTAATGTTGTGATTATATGGTCCGTGGAAAAATGAAAGAGTTTGATTCCACTGGCTCTTGTATAATTCTTTCCAGCACTACAAAGTGGTGCATAATGCTAGCAAGTCAGAATGGCCACGTTTCACAGCTTCTGTGAATGGGAGCTAAAAGGAAGCACAAGAAGCAGGTCTTGGAGACTTGGGCCCCTCTTGTACGTACCTGGTGGCCAAGGAGTTACCGCGTGTCGGCTTTCCCAAAGGAGCATCCCTTTCTCTCGACATGGCCAGCGGGTAGCTTGGTCTGCAGAGAGCGATGTAAGAAGTGCTCCAAAGTGACGAACGCCGCAGAGGCAGTCACCAGAGTGAATTCTTCCCAGAAATGTTTAAAAATGTGAAGAACCAGCATGAGCTATATGTTCCAGCTCGCTCTTTACTAATGGACTAGAACATCAAAACCTGGGTATTATTCCTAGGATACTATTTGCTCAGCAATAGGAAAGAAGCACAGGATGGCGTTCAGTGGCAGGTCAGCGCGGCTGAGAAACTTCCAAACACAGGGGGGCAGCTTGACCAGACTTAGCTGATTTAGGCCTGAGTAGCAAACGTTGGAACTTCTGGGAGGTCTTGAATCCTTGGTTTAGGCTCATGCCTGTTGTTTTGGATTTCAACAGCATGTGTCGCTGTCTGACCTGTCTGCGCACCCCATAAGCTTCGCAGCCTGCCTTGTAAGGTAGGTCTCTGTTGTTGTGTTACTTTTACAGAAGAGGAAACTGAGGCACCGCAGGGGGGCAATGACTTGCCCTGGGTCATAAAGGGAGTCTGTGGTACACCTGAGAAATGAACCCAGAGACTCCAGCTCACCTCTGAATTCTTAGTTCTTTATAGTTATTCAGAATCCAGCGTTGAATAGGAACAACAAAGCTGATAAGTGCTGAACTGCCCAGAGGCCAGAGGAGATTCTCTGAGCTTCCACAGTTGCTCCCTCCCGCCCAAAATCTGCAGCTAGATATCCCACTCAATACCATAAAACACCCAAACCTTTGAACTCCAGAGCGAGCTAGGTTGTATTGGGCGGGGTTAAGATGTGGTTAGGGTATTGGGCCTGTTCTCTGCAGTCAATGCCTTTTTCTGCCACAGTCTTCCTATGTGAACTTGGGCAAGTAACTTAGAGCAAGATTTTGCAACCATTATTCATGCTGGTGAGCAGTTACACACACAAATAGTCCAAATGATATCCATGAGATTGCTCAGATGAGTGTCCCCATAACATGAATAAAGGCTCCAGTCTAGCCCTTAATCTCTCTGTGTACTAGGGGATAATTACAGCAGGTCAGGAAATCAGACTTTTCACAGGGAAAAAAATACTTTTCATTGAAAAATTTTCCGCTGCCAAAAATCAAAATATTTTCAGATTTTGTTGTTGAAAATGATTTTTTTTTCACAAAACATTTTGATGAAGCCCCATTGTTCTGCAAAAAGTTTTTTTTTTTAATCAGATTTCAACAATCTCTAGTAATAATACTTTCCTACCTCATAGATAAATCCCTTAATGTATGTGGCACACTAAATACTATGGTGATGTTAGCCATAACAACCCCCTACATAAAAAGTCATCAGCCCAAGCTCTTATTGTCTGATTATACCTTGAGGCAATGGCAGCTGCTCTTACTCATTTTCATGGGTGCCACATACACCAAGGAAATATTTTCATTGCTCTCCCTTCTTAAATTCTTTCATTCACTCACAGAAGTTCCAGCTTTTACAGATGTTGTTGCTTCTGGGAGTGATTGAAAGGAATAATAAATTATGATTTCCCCTTCTCGCCTAGTATGCAGTGTGCCCCAGAGATGAGACAGCTATTGGGATTACAGTGGCGCACGCTGGACAATTTAATCGCAGCTCCGGTCTTGCAGAAACAGATGTGTTCACAAGGAACTCTGTCCATAGCGTGCAGGCTAAAGATGGATCCCAAACTCAAGCAGATTTTGCCAGAGGTTCCCAGGTGATGCCGATGATGGGTTTTGGGAATGCATCCCAAAGGAATCAAATAACGGCATGCCTCAGCTGCAGGCATGTTGGTGGAAGATGGCCCTTAATGATAACATCCCACAGACTCAACCCAGGCTGCTTATGGTAAGGCCAACAGACATGGGATGCTCCTGGAAGTGGAATGAAGCCTTGCCGGTCAGTTGCCCATCCAGGGAAACTCTCATCTCTTCACCCTGAAGCTGCTAGTGCTATGCTTAACAGAGCAGGGCCTGAGAAGTATCCCTAGCAAGCAGCAGACAATGACACCTGTCAGGGCCGTGTCCATCCCTGGGAGTTTCCCTTGAGAGAACAAATACATACAAAACCTCCAGTCTGCTCTGGCCAACCATAAGAGCAAGCACCCCTCTGTCCTCTGCTGTCTCCCTCCCCACACACACACACAGGTGCCAACTTCCTCCCCCAGGCAAGTGTGCATCATATTGTATGACCAATGATGGAGTAACATCTCTGGTCTACATGCATCCGACGAAGTGGGCATTCACCCACGAAAGCTTATGCTCCAATACATCTGTTAGTCTTAAAGGTGCCACAGGGCTCTCTGTTGCTTTCTCCCTGGTCTAGTGTGTTCTGTCTGTGGCACTCCTGAACGCAGAGCCCGGGGAGCTGGTGCACAATCCTGGTGCACAGGTTAGGTAACACAGATGGGCTTTGTAGGCTACAGTCATGACTGCAAATGGTCCAGGGAGGGGTCTGCCACGGTTAACTACCTGAC
The DNA here is from genome assembly GCF_013100865.1 of Trachemys scripta elegans. Lineage (NCBI taxonomy): Eukaryota > Metazoa > Chordata > Testudines > Emydidae > Trachemys > Trachemys scripta. Next base: position 15,584,740 of record NC_048318.1, on the reverse strand, counting down.
TGTTTAAACAGAGCAGGGCTGGGGGAAACTAGCCCTGCTCACCTCCTTGCTTCAGGCCAGCTGGGTGCATCCTCGCCCTGGGGGGAGTGCACATGGGACAGAAGCAGGGACGTGGCTCAGAGTCCACAACGGGCGCACTCAGGGAGCCAGAACCATGGGAGTGCTGGGGGTGACTCTCCTCTTTCTGGCTCCGTGGACGGAAGCCAAGGGGTATGCCAGCTACTGGCCTTGACTCCATCGCCTGCACGTGAAGGGAGATAGAAGGGAAAGCCAGCCTTCATCGCCTTGTCTGGAGAAACAGAGGCAGAGAAGCTTGCCCATTAGGAGCTGGCAATCCAGCGGTTTGCAGCAGTAAAAGGGGGAGTGGACCGTGAGAAGCAAGAAAAAGCTGGTAAGGCAAATGCTGTCTGATGTCCTTATTCCAAGGTGAGATCCAATTCCACACTGAACGTAGACTCAGGGACTGTCCATCTTTTCCCGAGATATGGGGATTTAAAGCAGGGTTCCTGGCACCATGTGCCTGAGCTTCTAATGACTTGGTCTGGCCACCTGGGTCCCAGCACCCAGGTACGTGGTATAGGTTCCTCTGAAATTACAGCAGCCAGGAACAATGAGGCCATACCCAGAGCCAGAGAGATGGCAGCCACACCAAAGCTCAGGGCCAGCCATCTTAACCCTCACCTACGGCTTAAAGCAAGGACATGACCCATTTAAACACTGGCATCACGCAGCCCAGACAGATCACGTCACTGAAAGGGGGAAAAATCTCCTTTGTCTTGTCTCATGAGGGTTTGCTGCTTGGGTGTTCTGCGGATGGCCCATTAAGGGCAGGGCATAAGCGGATGGAAGGAGAGTCTAAAAAAAAATTCGAGAGCAGCTTGTTGTGTGTAAAATAAGTGATTTGATTGGACGCATGAGTCAGTGAGAACGTGGCAGTTTTCTAGCTGGATGAGATCAGGATTCATCCGTCCTCTGACCAACAGCTGCTTCTGAAGAAGGCACAAGAAACCCTGCAGTTATGGGAGAACCGCTCTCCAGGGAAAAGTCTCTTCCTAACCCCCATCGGGTAGCAACTGGGTAATGCCCTGAAGCTGGAGGGTTTTATACCCATTCCAAAAGTCTTGTTTGTTTATCTTTTTAAATCTTAACTATTATAACTCTGGATATTCTGGTCTTTAATTGACTTCAGTAGGCTGTGGCTCAGCGTTGTCACTCACAGCATCTGCAAATAGCTCTATAAAATCCCGCTTCTGAAAGGCAGAGTAGGTAATCGCATGCGCGTGCACTGTGCCCAGGTGCACAGATGCCCATTTGCAGGCATGACAGAGTCACATGTAAGTGGCTGTGGCTGCAACTTAACTGCCTGTGTTTAAAAATTGTAGCCCGTCATGACGCTTTGAATTTCAGCAGCACTTGTGAGAGGAGGAGCCCTTCCACTCTTTGGGGCTGCAAGAGGCCGAAACATTCTCCACTTGTAATATTGCTTGCACTACTCTTTTAAAGTGGTGTAAAATCTTGGTCAGCTGCTCAGTGCTTGATTTTTATGCCGGGGGGGGGGGGTTATTTGGGTGCCGCACTTTGATCGCTGCTCGTTAATAACATTGAGTTATGGAAAAAAATAGCAGCAACAGTTCAGAATTGGTGCTTTTACTTGAAGCCCTCTCATTGTTCTGCCTCTAGTCAGGTTGGCTCAGGCCCGGAGAGATCTTTAAAGAGAATGCTCCCGGCATAGGGAGATGTCTAAGGAAAAGAAATGTTTATGCTGACGACAATGATGCTTACACCCATTTGGACCCAATGGATCTTTAAGTGGCTTAATATGAAATCATTGAGCGAACTCCCTAGCAAGGGTTAACTGTGGGTATAAAATTGATTGCGATTTTAGTAATTCAGTATAATCACAGTCTACCAGCAGGTTGCTTTTCCAGCAGGAGGGTTTGGAATTATTTTCTGGAGTTTGCAATATAGAACTTAAATTAAGCCTCAGAAGTCAGAGGAGCTCTGCTGCATCTCTAATGTGGTGCTAAATTCTCAGCAGCACATTCTTTGTATTAAAGTCTTTGCTAGCAATTAGGTTCATTAACTATCACAATACCTTATTTATTACTCGGCATGCCATATGGTTTCCCAGCTAAAGAATGGCACCCGTTCTAGCACAGACCATTTGGCATCATAAAAATGTTAACAAATAATGTTATGGCTCTCAAGGGCAAAAGGGCTCGCTGGGTTGCAGGTCTGAATGGCAGGAGAGAATATGAAAACATTTTTCTTCTATAGCGAAATAAAGAATTCCTCCAGACAGAAGTATTCAAAGAATATAACACTTGCATAACACAAATGGGAGTTTTATACATGCCTATAATAGCTATGTCAATATTTGCAGTAGGCAATGCTCTCACTCATCACCTTTCCTCTCCCCCATTTATTTCTCCTCCCTCTTCCTAGGAAGCTGTTTAAGAGAAACAAACCAGGAGGATCCAGGTCCCAAGATGCAGAAGATTGGAAGGCAGAGCTTAGGGTGACCAGACAGCAAGTGTGAAAAATCGGGACGGGGGTGGGGGGTAATAGGACCCTATATAAGAAAAAGACGCAAAAATCGGGACTGTCCCTATAAAATTGGGACATCTGGTCACCCTAGCTGGAGATTTACTAAAGTTCAAATGCTTCTTTGCAACTGGCTTGGGAATGACTTCTCCCCACCACCCCCATTCTTCTTCTTGTGAAAGCTCTTCCTATTTTGACGAGGAAATGGATTTGGTCAGCTCACTAGCAGAAATCAAGTGGCGGGGGGGGGGTAGGAGAGGGAGGGAGAGAGAGATATGATCTTGAAAGAGAACTGTTTGATTTTGTCTCTTCCTTCCTCCCCTTCCCATCATGTATTTTTTTAACTCCTTGGAGGTTTTTGCATCTCTTGCTTCATACATGTTCAGGGCTCTGGAGGCAGAATTTATTTCTCACAGTCTGGTTTAAATATATATATCTATTGCTTTAAATCTCAATTGCAGATGACCCTGGTTTTGTGGCCCACAAACACACTTCGATGGGCGAGTGCATGTGCAAAACTACCTTTGAATGGGACTTTGCTATGGGTGAGAATGTTCATAATATGCAGTTCCGATTTGTAACAATCCAACCTTTGTCCCAGCCAAAGGAATTGTGGCCCTGGTATCGAAGCACTTTGGATGATGATATTCACCCTCCGTAATGATAGGGTCTGTAAAGTTCTGAGCCTTCTTCACTCAAACATCCAACAGGCAACAACTGGCTCAGGGCCTTGTTAATGGAACAGAGAGCTTTTCACCTCTAGGTCACTGGCTCAGCTGTGACCCAGGCAGTAGAGAATAAAAGACTTGCAATCTGACAGCTATTCAGTGGCCTTTGGGGAAAAAGCTCGCATCTCAGTTCAGTTCCTAGTGTCAATGTCACAAAAACTGCCATCACGGTTGATCCTCTTGTTGGCAGTCTCATCAGAAAGGCTAGGGATTAAAAGGCTCTTGGAGATTAACATTCTCTCTTGCCATTATAGGTGCTCCTTCCTGGCCTGGGGTGTAACACACCCACAGGGGGTGAGGTGAGGTGCCCTGATACACCTATTCTGTGGATATTCTCCAGGACTGTCAGTCTGGGGATTTGATGCACTCTTAGAAGGAAAAACACGTGAAGGAGGATGCTGATAAAGTGTAATTTAAGTTATGATAATAATTCAAGATTAAATTGGATGTTTCTCTGTCTTCAGTCTTCCCAGATTTACTGGAAATGGTGACCACCTCAGTAACCATTACCTGTCAGCATCTATGATTGTCTCGTTGATCCCTCATGCTGTAGTCTCCTCTCTCCTAGGTATTCAGAAGATACTGATCCAGGAAAGGACATCATCACAGACTGAGAGTGACATGGTACCATGAGCAGCAGGGACGCTGACTCAACCAGATATGCCAGTTTCAGTGATGGGCCTTCCAGGACTGGTGAGAAAAATACGGTGGTTTGCAGTCCCAGGTAACCCCAGCAAGAGCCTTGCGTTGGGAGATACACACTTTGTTTTTGAACTGGGTTCGTTTCCATACTTCTCAGGATGTTCCTAATGTAAATGCCCCACTTTGTTAGGAGTGGGGGCACCATCCAAGATCCCAGAGACACTTATTGAAATTCCATGCAGAGACTTGTCTTCTCTTGCTAAGAGTTCAACTCATTTGGGGGCTGGGGACTTCTCTCCTCCTGCTTAGACTACATTTAACCTGCAGTTGCTGTAACTCCCCCTCTATGACAGAACCTGACCCAGTTCCCACTGATGTCAGTGGAAGGACATGGATCATACAGATGTCAGTAATTAAATATGTTCCCATCACAGATCCCCAGGAAGTGAGGCACTACTGTGAGTGAGTGGAACAGGGCTGATGCCATCTGGCATGGACAGAGCAATTGTGGCACCTAACAGCAATGTTTAACAATAACTCCTTATGTGGATATAGTACTGTTCATCCAAAAGGACTGAACACTATGGGGCTAATAAACTTCTTCTGAGATACATGATCTGAGCTGGAATATTACAGCTAACAGCTCTATTCCTGCAGAAGGCATCTTTATGTGACCACAGCCACTCAGAGCTTCAGTTTCCTATTTCATCTGAAAAATGGCATATCTAGCAGCCGAGGACCTCACTACCCTTACCAGCCTGGGGCATTGGTTTCAGCAGTGACTCAAAGAAAGAATGATCTTCTATTGAATTCACCAACCCAACTTGTGACACCTGGGTTTTATTTGGAGGTCTCTTGTACAAGTTGCAACCAGCCCCAATCATGTTTAGCTATTGCATCGGATTAGATCACCACCCAAGGAGATAAGGCATGCTGCAATTAGATAATAAATATGGTGATGAGCATTCTAGGCAAGCCTTAGATATACAGAGAATGCTCACCTCTTATTCCAGTGAACAGGAACAATCATGTTTCCATTTAATTCTTATATAAGTAAGTGTGTGTAAGCAGTGGCTCCTGTTGTTAAAATGATATTTCAGGCCATAGACGTGAAGAGGCCAGTGCTCTCCTATGGATATTTTGCTTTTCCTTGCTGATCTCTTTACTTCTTATTTCTGAAACTTTTTATTTCCCTTTTTGGTTCTTTACCAAAGGTTACCCACCGCCCACAAGGTGGGACATTCTGGGTGATCAGGTATCTCTGGGAGTGAGAATAAGCAGCCCACAAAACACTAAAAGACAGGAGCAAGGGGTGTGATGGGCAAGTGTTTATTCTCAGATTCATTGATTTTTAAGGTGAGAGGGGACCAGTGTGACCTCCTGCATAACACAAACATAGAACCTCACACAGCGATTCCTGCATCCAGCCCCACAGCTTGTGGGTGGACTAGAATGTATCTTTTGGAAAAACATCCCATCTTGATTTAAAGATGCCAAGCAATGATGAATTCACCACATCCCTTGGTACTTTGTTCCAATGGCTAACTACCCTCACTGTTGAAACTCTGAGCCTTATTTCCTTGCTGAATTTCCGTTTTCTATAGCATTGACCTCAGAGAGGGACAGACTTCCCAATTTCTATTTTTATGCAATGAAACCGCTTCTGCATCCTAAAGCAATTAACAGTTTTGTGACCTCACATGCAGCTTGAGGACGTGGTGGTGCAGCAACCAACTGAAAAGGTGGCGGTGATAAGAACATAAGAACGGCTGTACTGTGTCAGACCAAAGGTCCATCCAGCCCAGTATCCTGTCTTCCAACAGTGACCAATGCCAGGTGTCCCAGAGGGAGTGAACAGGTAATGATCAAGTGATCTCTCTCCTGCCATCCATCTCCACCCTCTGACAAACAGAGGCTAAGGACACCATTCCTTACCCATCCTGGCTAATAGCCATGAATGGACTTAACCACCATGAATTTATCTAGTTCTCTTTTAACCCCTCTTATAGTCCTAGCCTTCACAACCTCCTCAGGCAAGGAGTTCCACAGGTTGACTGTGTGCTGTGTGAAGAAGAACTTCCTTTTATTTGTTTTAAACCTGCTGCCCAATAAGCAAGAACAAAATACATACACACACAGGAGCTACTTTTCAGGAACATTACACATAGGCTCAAGATGAGCTGAAGAGGATTTTTGTAACTGGGCGTAGAGGCTAGAAATTAATGTCACTCCACTGGGCCTGGCACTTTATCTATATTTAGCCCTGTAACCAAAATCCTCCTAGATAGCAGCATTGAGGATGACTCCTGTCTGGATGGAAACAATGCTGTTAGACAGTAGTGTGTGGAGCTTTTAGAACTTCTCAGACTAAGAACCAAGTGTTTGAAAGTGATGCACAAGGTAGAAATTGTGGGGTTATTTCCCAACCCGGCTCTGTGCAGGGAACTTCACAAGGGCATTCCACGTATGCCTGATAGTAGCATATGGCCCTGTGTTAAAGTGCACAGGCCCAGGGCTAGAGGAATGGATGGTCAGATTGCAAACCCAGCCCCCCTCAGATCCAATCAAATGCAGTGTTTTGGAGGAAAGGGCTGGTCAGCCTAATATGGGTCCCTTGAGGAAGGGAAGTCTGAAATGATCTTCTCCTGCCCCCTGCTGGAAAACTGTATTTTAAGGATTGCGCTTAAGCGACAGGACTGCTGGGTGCTGGGAAAGGCTGTAGTCTACCAATCAGAACAATTTACTGGGAGTCAGGGCAACGGAGTCTTAATCCTGGGGCTTTTCCACTCATGGGCTTGCTGATCCCAGGCAATCGATTCACCTCCGTACTGCAGGGGAGTTTATTCAATTCATTTATTATTGGGCAGGGCAGATCCACCACCCCAGACAGGAAGGGGTTAAAGAGCTCCAACCTGGCACACCTGGTGAATCCCATCAAGCCTGGAGAGGGTCCTTACAAGGGAGCCTCCCATTTCAACTGGGGGCAGGTGGCACTTTGAGGGAAGTAAGGCTGATACTCCCCAGCCAGGGGAAGCCGCCTGGGAGCCTGGACCAGGTAGGCACTCTTGGAAGGGAGAGAGGCCAGTTCTCTTCTCTTTTGCTTGTCTTCCCTGAAGGCCCTGGAGTCTGCCCCTGTGGGGCTACTTTACCTGCCCTGTGAGGGAGCCAGATGACCTGAACGGCCCATGCTGGAGGCTTGTGCTCTGGACTTTGAGACAAGAGTGACACCCACCCTCTCTCCAAGGGGACACCAGAGAGGTATAACCAACTACAACTGTCCTGTATTTATTGGTGGGGATTAGTCAGCCCCCACAAAGCATTTCTGGCAGGCCTCTTGTAACCATGTAAACCAACAGTAGGGGTACAACTTTCAAAAGCACCAAGGCTCAGATCCTCCAAGATATTTAGGTACCTGACTCACATTGAAATCAACTCACCTAAGGGGGTTGGGCACCTAAATCCATTGGAGTAGCTGAGCCTTAGGAATCTAAGCCCTGTTTTCCAAAGTGATTCAGGCACTTCAGAGCCACATCTCCTTGAGAGTCAGAGGGGTAGCCGTGTTAGTCTGTATCCACAAAAACAACAAGGAGTCCAGTGGCACCTTAAAGACTAACAGATTTATTTGGGCATAAGCAAATCTTTCAGGTGCCACCGGACTCCTCATTGTTTTTGTGGGATTTAGCATTACCTCCCATTAGGTGCTCTTCAGATGGATTTCCTCTGCTTAAGTGTATATTCTTTCTGGGGCTTTTGTTATCATTTGCTGAATATAGTATGACCTAGTATTTACTCTGGTTAACTTTGAAACTTTTCTGTGGCTTCCCCTTCCCAGTTCAATGTTTAACAACTAAACCACTGGTGTATTCTTGCACTACTAATTATCATTATTCTGGGCTGTGGCTTAAAGCTGGTTTAGTGCGTTTTCATTTCCTGACCTCTCGGTGTGAGCACACCCCTGCACTCCATCCAGATGGAAGCTGCAGGTGCCCAAGGAATGAACACAAATGCACTGAAGAGCAAAAAATACACGCTGGGCTCTTGCTACCAGTGCATGAGCTGGCTCAGTTGTTGTCAGCAACCGCTAGAGGTCAGCAGGAGTTGCTGAGATAAGGGCCCTAGCTTGTCTGGAGTGAGTTTTCACTGCAGAATGCAAGGAGAGCATCTAATATTTCTCATGATTCTTTGTTCTGAGCTTGATTTGGCTTCTAGCACAAGCCAGGCTATTGGCTTTGAGGAGGAAGAGGGCAGGACTTGGGAATCCAAAGAAGGGGGAGAAAAGTGAACCCTTTTTAATGTGACTTTTTAAGTAAGAAGTAAATAAAGTGAACTTCCCCTCTAAGGAGAAGCAGGTATTTGTTCTTGGACTTTGTATTTAGTCACTTTAAAGACGACGGAAACGGAAGACCAGAGCCTGAGCTAGTGCTGATGGCGTAGGTCCTGCTGAGGTCAATACAGCCATGTCAATTTATGCTAGTTGATGATCTGGCCCTATTTGTGCCCATTGAGCTGGGCTGAATGGACACCAGCCCCAGTGTTTCTTACCTGGAGCTGAACTCGAGCTTTGCTATAAGCTGATTCTTCAGCATGCGACTTTGGAAGCCCCTAGGGCTGTTGTCAGGCCTTCTTTATCCCTCATCCCCACTCCCTCCCCAAAGTTAAAACTCTTTAATGTGCTGAATGGGGTGAAAGATGCTGGCTGGACAGCCCTTGAGACTGACGTCCTCTGTTTATCTACCAAACAAATACAGCATAGTGAGCAGTAAGGAGAACTTCCCCCAGTACCCTGCCAATGGGCCACTATGCATGCCTTATTCATCCCTTGGAATCTCTACCGAGTTATCCTGAGGGGTCCAGCTGTGATGCCGATACCTATCCATTAAGAACTGGGCTGAAATTAGACAGCGCTTAGTCAGGGATGGGGCCCCTATCATGCTTGGCCCTGGAACATGTCATGAAAAGACAGCTTCTGCTCCAAAGAGTTTACAATCTAATCACCAACTTGTTTCACGCCGGCCATTGGAAACCAGTCAGATGTGGAAAACTTTTATTCACGGGGATCCTGGCCTCTTACCACATAGCTCGTTGGCAAGCCCTTGAGCCATGTGGCTCTCCATTGCCACCTGATTTGGAGTCAGGGTTACGCTTTCTAAGCCCATCCCCAGATGGTCATTTTTAAACTCCTTTTATGCTCGGCTCAGTCTGTCCCTCATGATACCGGTTGCAATTCTGCCTTCATAAAAGGCCTTCTGCCTGGCTTCCTCCTTCACGGCCTGTGAATGTGAGAGCTGCTTTTCCCTCCCCACCTCATCTCAATTCATCCCAGCTAGATTCCATCTGATCTTTGCTGGATCTGCCTCTCTCATTCTCCACATCTCCAGGCTCATTCTGATTGTGTGTTCTGTTGCCCACATCAATACAGGCAGCCTGTCTGCAACCAATTATTCTCCGCGCATGGCTCTGTCCCTCCTGCTCTAAGCTCTCATAATGAGCAGGGTTCCTAAAGGAGCTGCTAACAAAGAGCTTTGGCTTTTGGATTGTACTCCGCCTCAGAGGTAGATGGACAGAGTTTACCAAACCAGCGCCTGGAATTCTACGGTTCTTTTGATACGTTCAGATATGTGCCGGGATGACATGGTATGCAGTAGCCTTTCCACACCAATGAGAGGTGGTTAATTTAAAGTGGGGCTTTAAAGCTGGGAAAATCTTCCAGAGACTATGTACCTCTTTCACTAAATCCCAGTCTGCTTTTAGTCTCTTCATAATTTGCCCTGGCTCTGTTTCATGATTATCAGAGATATTGGTCTAAATTTTCAAAAGTGACTAGCAATTTTTTTTTTTTTTTTTGGCACTCATCCTCTGAACATTATGTGTCTAGTAGTTTCTCAAGTTTGGCTTCCTAAAATTGAGTCCCCACTCAATCACTAGTCACATGGGACAAGTGAGGCCATTTTTATTTTAAAGAAGAGGTTGATCCCTTCCCATCTGGGCCATTTCCTTCATGCCACAGGGTAGAACTAATGTTAAACTGGTTATATCCTATTCTTTTACATGGTTAGGCTTTGATGTCACAAAGCCCTTGTAACAAGGAGCCTGTGATTGAAGAAGCCCTGTCAAAGAGTGAAGGAGAGTGAAGTTTTGGTCAGCGTCTGACAAAATTAGCATATAGGGCATCTACAGCACTAAAGATGGTTGGCTACAGAGAGCCAGACAAGCTACTCAAGGTCAGATTATCAAAGGTAAAATTTATATTGGGATGACTAGATTGGGGAATAGATGGAAGGAAACATTCTTGCATAGAGTTTTCCTGGATAAGAACTCATTTCAGAGGCCCAGATTTTCAAAGGTATTTAGGGCCTAAAAATTTAGCGAGATGCCTCGTGTGCTTTCCCTGTGTGCCCACCCCCCACTCACTAGATGTCTAAATGTCTTTGAAAATGTGGCTCTCAGAAACTAGTTCTTATCCAGGAAAGCTCTGCAAGAATGTTTTCCCTCCATCCGTTCCCTACTCTAGTCCAGCTATTCCACCATTGAATTGACTTGGATGCCAAACATGCAACTCACTAACTTTCCCTCCTGCATGAAAGTCAAATTTCCAAGGGCATTTTTAGGAGTAAGTTCTTCAACATGTTCCCTCCACTGCAAATGCTGACCCACTTGCAAAATTCTGCTGCTAAGTGCGCAGACAAATATGTTGTGACTGATTTGGAATGCCCCAATTTCTTCCAGCCTTCAAAAGGGATTCATAAATAGCTCTTTAAAAAATAGGGTAGTTTGCAAATTGTCTTGATTTACAAATGTTATCTAAGGTTTCAGTCACTTAGGAATTTCTAAATAGATAAGATACCAAGGGTTTGTTGTATCTCCTGGCAATTATTAAGAAAATAAAATCAGTTAATATCTAACCCTGAATCCAAACTGTAATGTTAGGATGTAAACTCTTATTCAGCCTCTGTTTGGAGCTTTGGAGTTCTGTGTCTGTGTGTAGGTTTTCAGAATAATCTTGGGGTTGGGGGGAGAAAATTCTTTGATTAAAACACAGCTGCATGTGCTGATCGAAACACTTTATATGCTGCCCAGGTTTTTGTTATGTGTGACTCAGTCACCTAGATGTTCTCTTCTGCAAGAAATCAAGCAAATAGGAGCCTATTCTGATAGAACAAATTTCCCCAGCTGTGTGTGTATCGCATGTGAAGCTGCAGTAAACAAACACAAGTGTTCCACAAACGTGGACTATTCTTGGCCGTGACAAGGAAAAGAATGGCTGATATTTGGAAAGGGGGTTGGATGACTCAGGGAGTTGGAAATAAGATAAGAAACTTTGACTTCCTTGGGGAGGGAGGATGGTTTAGTGGTTAGACTGCTAGCCTAGAGCCCTGAATTCAATTCTTTTCCACCGATTTCCTTTGGGACCTTGGGCAAGACATGTGGGGTAAAATTTTCAAATGTGTCTAAGGTTCAAATCTTCAAAAGTATTGAGACTTCTAAACTCCCATTGAACTCAGTGATAGTTAGCTGGTTGGTCACCAGTTTGAAAGGAGTTAACCTTAGTTCGGTTCCTTGTGGACAGGTGTTCCCTGCTTATTGGTTCCTTTTGTGGCCACAGACTGAAAGGAGGAAGAACACACCCCCTTTGCCTCCAGAGTTGGTCTCTTCAGGACAGGCTTCATTATTCTGGAGGGGAATGAGGAACTGGTACTTGGAGGGGTAGGTCAGAATCCTGGGCTTGACCTATTTGGGATAAAGAGTCACCATTGGTCTCCTGGAGCTGTCAGACCACTAGTTTTCCCCAGCCCTAAATTCATTGTAAAGAGACATTTAAAACCAAAGGGGGGAAACCCTAAAACCAATCTACAACATGATGAGTGCAATGACTGGAGGGCAGTTACACTTGCGGGAAAACCTGGGCTGTCTATGATCTTCTTTTGTTGAGTCCCTAATTGATTCTATTCTACTTAAAAGTTATTTTAGGATGAGCTGTACTGAGTATATGCACAGCCCCTCTGTACCATGCAGTTAGGTCTGGCATTTAAAATCTAATCGCGTATTCCTCCCCATCCCATGCAAGATGTCAAATATTTTAGGTTAAGAAAAGGGAAAAAGAGGAAAAATAATTACACAGTAAATTAAACCAGGGCAACCCCCCTGCTTATTAAGACTTCAAGAGTTACACATTGCTGCTTCTGGCTTCAGCTATCTTGAACGCGTACAAAGGGTAATTCTAAAAATAGGTACTTTACAAATGATTAGGTCATACACTGCTTGGCAGAGACTTTTTTTTTATTTAATTACAAACTAGACCCTGGATTGTTGGTGGAAAAATATAAATACGACAGTTCAAAGCCCGGCTGCCGTTTTGCAGCATTATAAAGTTTGCTCTCCTTAGCTGAGTCACTGTAGATACATTCCCTTTTGTGCTGGGGGATTTAGTCATGGAATGTGGGCAGGCTGGCCTCCGCTGTCATGGTCCTGAGTCACAACTCACAATGATCCTCATAGTGTTTGCAGGCTTAGGGCCATAAGCTGCTAATTAGCCTTATTGTCTTCCAGTCCTCCCGGTATACATAACCTGGACAAAGGAGAAAGGAATGGAGAGAAGGCGTCAAAATCTGCAAGCCCAAGAAATGATTATGCAAATACTAGTTTATCACATGCTTGTAGCTTTTTTGATCCATTTGATCACTGAAAGCTGACATTCCAAGGGCCAGGATAGTCCTAACCTCTTCTTTGAATGTATTCGATTTCCTTGTGTTTTTATTGCCTTATTAATACTGTTGTGCGTGCAGCCCCTCCCCTCCTTCTGCAACACTGATGCAAGGAGCTGAGATTTACAAAAGTGACCTAGGCTCAGATCCCCAAAGGTATTTAGACACCCAATTCCTATTGAAATCAATGGGAGTTAGGCACCTAAATACCTTTTGAAGATCTGGGGCTTAGTGCATTTGGGGTCTAGTGTTTGGGGGTCTGATTTGAGACCCCTTAGGGGGCTTGACTTTTCAGAAAGCATTGACCCTCCTCCCTTCTGAGAATCCAGGCGCTTCCAGCTGAGCCCGACTGAGCCTCCAAAATCATGAGTCACTTTTGAACATCTTGGTCCTTGTGTTCCTAACTCCAAAGAGTCACAGGCCTCGATCCTACAAATGTTCTTGCATCTGGATAATCGCATGGAGTCCGGCTGGACTCGAGGCATGTGAAGTTACTCCTTATGTACATGAGTGTGTGTCCCCCTCCTCCCCCCTTAGTATTGGAGTGTGAGAGCTTGATTCTGCAAACACTTAAGCATGCATATAACTTTCCTCACAGGTGTTGCCCTGTTCCTTTTGTGTGATTAATTTTTTTTTCAGAACGGGGTCCTAACTTTAAAAGTGATGCAGTGAGTTAAAGTAAAAAGCCAAAGGGGGATGCAGGAAGGAAGGACAAAGGTATGTACACATCCATTCAACTTACATATGCACCTTTCCCTGGAGCAATAGTGGAGAACTCCTCCATGATTATATTAGCTCAATTAAAATTGTATTGCTGTAACAATGGGTGCTACGTATTTTAATACGGATTGTAATTACAGATAATCTGCAGAAATGCAGGAAACCAACAGAAATGTGTGGGAACCAACCACTTCTTATCCTAGCCTGCAATTCTCCAAAAGCGGCTCTTCTCTCCCTGTTACTCTCTGGTATTATGAGCCAATGTCACACTAAGGGATTCTTCATGATTCCCCAACTCCAGCGTGCATCTATGATCTGCCTGGATCTGGTATCTGAACAGCTCAGATGGAAACTCAGACTAATCCATGGATTTCACATGAAGTTTAACATTCTGTAGATCCACATTTAGCAGCCTTCCGGGGTCCCTGTAAAATTTTTATTTTCTTCCAAAAACAGCTTTGGGGTTGTTGTTGTTTTTTTAAGACGAAGTCTAACACGTTGAATCATCTTTTCATAAGCTGTCAGCTTGGTTTATATGTGAACTTGGAGCAGTGAATTATGCTCAAATCTCAGCGCAAACCTTGCACATGTGCAGTAAGAACTTGGCGCAAATACCAACAATATGACATCTGTGATGGTAAGAGTCCTAAGCCCTTGGTGACAAGTTTGCAGAATCAGGGCCTAGAACTATAAAGGCAAATTATAAAAAAGGTCTGGTCATAGTTTTGTGATTTTTAGACCATCATTTAAAAATGGTGCTAAAAGCCTTAGATTGTAGTATTTAACTCAAAATAGCTTCTCTTCCTTCCCTAAAGCTGATAACATTTTAAACCACTATCCCAATAGTCCCTCGGCAGCAACAAATGGACAGCTCTCCATGCTAGATGAAAGCCTCCATGATTCTATGGGACAAACTGTTGGCTCTCATTTATAGAATTCCTGCTCTCGCCCAGCCCCCTATCTAGCCCAGGTTTTACAGTGAAACTGATTCAACTTTTTCCTATCAGGGTCACTTATCCCTATATTTAAAAAAAGGCAGAGTTACTAACTTCCATTAATATAGCATCTTTCATCCCAATTTTAAGTCTAACAAACTGATATACAGGCATCTTTTCACTCACCACTAAGATGCAGCCACCTCTGGGGTGGAAAGCACTAGCCATTTAACAGAGTAGAGCAAGTCTGTATAATACCGACAAAGGCTGGAAGAAAAGATACTGTATGTGACAGTGCATAGAATCTTTTTGGAGGCTAGCAAAGAAGTGGTTAATTCTGGCTAGTGGAAGGAACATAGCTCCCTGCCCTCAGTGCACGGATTTGCAGGGTAACAGGGCTGGGCCAGTGGGAGGGAATTAATTAGTTCCACCTACTCATATGAGAAGGATGGTGCTGTGGGCTGAGTCCAACAAACGAGGTTAAGATACCTAGGAGGAGGTAGAAATGTCAAGCTGGAGGTTGGCTTGCTCCTTTGGGGACCTTGGCTAAAGTGAGCTATATTCTAGATTTTTGCTTTGCCCTTTAACAGAGCGGAGCCCTGTCGTTTGCCCCTTAAGAAGCGGGTGACCTACTCCTTTGTAGTTTCTGGTTTGTTGTACTATAGAGTTTCCAACCCTTAAAAACCAGCATTTCCATAACCCCCCACTGTGTCTGGTCATGAGTGTTGAACATCACTGGTCAGACACTCAGTTCTAGGCCTTTGCAATGTCTAAAGGTTATCCGCTAAATGAGGGAAGTTGGGGGTGGAAAAGATCTTCTGGGTCATCTAGTTAATTCACCAGCAAGTGCAGGACTATGCTGCCTATTTCTGGAAATACATTCTCTCCTGCTTTTTACAGTTTAGTCTCAAGTATCTTGCGTGGTGGCTTTTCCACTCCTTAACTGGGAGACTATTTCACAATTTAATCTCCTCTTGGGGGGACTCTTTTACCTTTTCCTCATTCCATCCTGCTACACCTGGTTAGACCCCTTTTGGAGCAACCTAAACAATCCCTTTGCCTTGCTAATGATATTTCTATCCTTCAGGTATATATGGAGTGCTATGGTTGGCAGTTAGTTCAGAGACCTTCCCTTTATGTGTCTATAAAATACTTACTGCACTGCTGCCCCTAAACAAATTGATGATGTCCCCTCCAACTTCAGTCATCATGTAGCTCGGAAAATAACTCTTTCCATTGCACGGGTAACACAAGGGGTAGTGTTGAAATGTTCCCTGGGTTTCCGCAAGTGGAAATTTTTTCTTAATGCCACATTGCTGTGAAGATCTTCTGGTGAAATCCTGGAAGTCTTGCAAGTTTAATAGTAAAGGTTAATAATAATCACAACAGGCAGCACATCATTGCCTTTGTGCCTGGTTGAGAGATTTACAACGTAGGCTCCTGGCAGAGGAAGAAATTGCTTCAATCACTTGGAGTAATGGCACATGGAGAGCCACTTGGGCATGACTGCTATTTAACATGACAAACCCAGCCCGGCTTCATTTCATGTGCTGGTTCTTTTCTAATAAACCTGTTACTCGATAAGGTGAGGATTATGTTTTCAAAAATAAGTAAATTGGAGATGGGGGAGAGGGGTCAGCGTGCAATGGATTTTTCAGGGGTGGGGCACAGTAGAAGGGAAAAAAGGCAACTCGTGGAATGTAGGGGATAACTCCTTTGCAGAGAGAGTCCCAAAACCCAAGGATAGCCCTTGCTTTGTGGGTAGGTAACCCCAAAGCCTGATGACTAAGCTCTTAAATTGGTACCCGTTGCTATAACATCTAGCATCTCTGTGACTGATAATTAAAGACTGGGGGATTGAGATGATATTTGCAGGGCCCGTTGGTCTTGTATATGGCTTAGCCACAACAGGTGGAAACACATTATTGTCAGGTGCAGGCACAGGTTACTGTTGCTGGATTCAATCCAGCTGAGATGTTTGGGATCGTCTCCTTTTCCCCATTCCTCTGACTGAGCTGATGTGAGTGATGGACGAGAGTTTTAAGTAGATCTTCAGTTTCTCCAATCCTACCTGGCTAGGTCTTACTGTAGCAAGCTGTAATGAACTGTCCCTTTAAGACTTCTGTATTGTAACAAGAGAACTCCAGAACTGCTGGAGTTTAGTTTAGTGCAGGAAAACTTTGCACGGAGCAGGTTGTGGGAGCTCTGCTGTTACAAAAGCACTCAGAGCATACTGGTGTGTGTCTCTATTTGCTTTTATATGACACTACACAAGTAAAAAGATGAACCTATTGGAATCTCACTTACACTCCATTTTTCTGTTGGTCTCGAGGCACCCAACTACCAGGTAGATGGTCTCTTTTGCTTATGGTGTCAGAACTTCCAAGTCTTGTATTTGACTTGATTTGGAGGAGAAAACAAAGTTTTATTTTATCTAAATCAAGAAGACAGGAGGTGGGAGGCAGGGGGAGGGTTGCTCATAGCTGAAACTGCTTTTAACATTTCCTGTGCATACTGTATATATGGTCTCACTGAAAGACAAGGGACTGACATTTAGAAGGTCACAAGCACGGTGGTTTTTTTTTTTCATCTTCCTATTTCATACCTCTCATAATTGCTCTGTCTTTCACTTCCTTTATGGTCACTGATAGTGTCTGAACTCAGTGTATGTGTGTGGAGGAGGATATACTTGAAGGAAGTAGAGAGGCAGACTTCCTAGTGGCGTGAGTGTTTTCTGAGGAGGACTCCCTTGTTCCTGCTATTGTCAAGCAATAGACGTTCTTGACCAGGCTGTTACAACAAAGCTAATGTAATGGTAAATATTGGTTCAAATTTTTACTACGGTCCATGGCTTCAAGCAATAAGTGACTTCTTTACATCATATGTATACACCCAGTGACCAAAATATGTGCAGTGAAATACAGTAACCCTTACTGCAATGGTTCATTGCGGGGGGGGGGGGGGGGGGGAGGGGGGGACAGCTAGGGGGAGGATTGTGGGTGGATGGACCTTAGAAGAGGGAGTGTGGAGAGACAGGCAGAGATGACAGATGTGGATCTGAGAGAGTGCAAGGTTTGGAACAGGATCGGACTCTGCCGCTGAGCTTGCCAATTCCAAAGACCTCTTCAGATGTGGCAACTGTGGAAATCGAATTTCAGTTGAATGGAGCCTGCAAAAGAATGTAATACACAGACCTGACATGTTGTCTGTATTCCAGTGGGGCCTAGAGGCCCCACTAAAGATCAGGGCCCCATTGTGCTAGCTGCTGACACAGATATGGTAAGAGACAAACAGTGCCCCAAAGAGTTTGCAGTTTAGGTACACAAGACAAAATGAGGGGAAAGGAAAGTGAAGCGACTTTCCTAATGCCAGTGGCACAACCAAGGTCTCCTAACCAGAGCTGTGAAGAGAAAGATTGTTCTAGTTTTGGAGGAGTGGGGGAGACATTTTGAAAATTGTTTTTTTTTCCCCAATTTGGAATGAAAGCAAAAACGTGAGATTCTCTGTGAGGGGATGGCACCATGGACCCTGAAAGTCCTGGGATTCCCAGCTCCAAGGCAGTCCACCAGATAGTTCATCCACATGGCTTCTCAGCAGCCTGGCATGAAACCAGGAAGGGTTCCAATGGAACTTTGTCAGAATCAAATTGTCTCCATGAAATGCTTTCATTTTGACACATTCTGATGGGAAAATAAGTTTCACTCGAATTTTCTATCCTGCTCTATCTGTTGATGCCTTTTATCTGCAAAAGACAGACAAAACTGAAAACTTCTCTGAGAAAAGAAAGTGTCTTGAAGTGCATCCATGTATGGTGTCCACGATATAACAAGGGGAAGAAGTGTGTGCCATGGGAGGTGATTTTAGACTTTGAGCTTGTTTGGAGGCCATGTGGAAAGAGGGTCTCAGTCAGGTTCCTATGGGAAAGGTATTCCCCACCATAGAAATCATCCACATATTTGGTACCTTTATTAACAGCCTCAGCAGAGAAAGTTGGGACTGAATAGACCATGTAGTCAGAACTCCCTTCTCTCCCCTAGGTGAGAAGGCCCCTCCCAGGGAATATGCAGGCTAACTTCTTAGGGAAATATCTAACAATTACTTATTTGATTGTATGTTCTTGGTCAGGTACCATCTTGTTGTGTGTTTATACAGTGCCTAGCACCATGGGGTCCTAGTCTGACTGGGGTTCCTAGGCTCTACTGTGCAATTCAAATGATGAAAATAAGAATGCGATGAGTAACATTACACAACTCAAGTATCAGGGGGTAGCCGTGTTAGTCTGAAGAAGTGGGTTTTTTACTCACAAAAGCTTATGCCCAAATAAATCGGTTAGTCTTTAAGGTGCTAAACCAGACTCCTCGTTTTTGTTACATAACTCGTCCTATTGCAGTTAAGGGGAACTAGTCAGGTGAGTGAAGTTTATGCATGTGCATATGTGTTTGCAGGATCAGAGCTTTGGAGCAAGGACTGTGTTTTAATTTGTATTTGTACAGCACATAGCGCAATAGGGGCTTGATTCTGACTGGGGACTCTGAGAGCCACTATAATATAACTATTAAGGCACAGTTTGAAACTGCGGGAGTATTTAAGTGCACTGTTGCCTAAGCTATACTAATTCTGTGGATGAATGAGGACTTCAGTTTTAGGGTCATCAATCCAATATCTTTTTGAAAAATAGCTATAGGAATTAAGTCTCTTAAAGTTAAACAGCTCAATAGCTTTTACTTTATTTTATTTTTTTTAAAGAAAAGTGAAATGCACCAATTCCCAGAAAGGACTGGGGAGGGGGGTTAATCTTCAGCGTGCTGCCTGAGAATTTAGCCTTGGGAGTTCCATTATTGCTAATGGGACTCATGCAGCTTAATTTCATGCAAGCTACACTAAAAATGTACCCCTAGCTGTCTGCAAAATTTCAGTTCTGAAATCAAGCCTCTTAAAAGTTAGAGCAGGAGAAACAAACACCTGAAACACTCCCCCTCCCGCCACAGTATTTTCTTCTAGTTCACTTTTTATTAAAAAAAACAAAGCAAGACAAAAACACACAACAGCTCTACGGATTTAAGCAATTTAAAAGGGGGAAATATGTATCTGGGCTGACAGCCTGCATGCCAAATTTCAGCTTGCTGCCAATTAAAGTGGCAGAGTTATAACCCCATTTTTTCCAGGGGTTTAGTTGATGCCTTATCTTTAACTATGCTACTGTGAATGCCACACTGTAATACTTATCTAATAACCCTCCGCGCTGTCTCCTTCATTATGGGGCCTCTGTTATTAGGCTGCTCTTGTTAAATGACTGCTATCATCTGGTCCCAAAGTACATTAAATCCCATTATAATTATAAACACACTTCCCTATAACATTCTCTTTAGATTACATTCACACTGCTTTACCCCTCAGGCTATCTTTGTACTAATACCATTCTTATTTGCTATTTTAGCTGACAATATTGGGTCCTACACTATTTGCACCATACAAAGGGAGAAGGAAAAGTCTTTATAGCATTCCCATTACAGATTAATATTTTGATGTCCCCTGGAAACCTAACTTATCTCGTTTATTTCATTCACTCTCCCCTGTTATAAGTGTTATATTCTTTGAATACTTCTGTTATATAAGGAGACCTGGCTTTTAAAATGTGTTGAACTTTGGCACCGAAGTAGGTTGGAGACTTTATGAATTGCACCATTCCAGTATCTCCACTCCAAGAGTAGCTTTGTAAACAGGAAGTTTGGAGTAACCCAGAGTCTGTCCATCTCTCTCGCTTTTTTAAAATCCCTTCTTTTTTAGAATCAGGGGGTAGCCCTGTTAGTCTGTATCTACAAAAACAACAAGGAGTCTGGTGGCACCTTAAAGACTAACAGATTTATTTGGACATAAGCTTTCGTGAGTAAAAACCTCACTTCTTTGGATGCACCTTCTTCGGTTGCATCCAAAGAAGTGAGGTTTTTACTCACCAAAGCTTATGCCCAAATAAATCTATTAGTCTTTAAGGTGCCACCAGACTCCTTGTTCTTTTTTAGAGGCTGCGGTAGTAAATCTTTGCTCCAGACTTCACCCACGAAAGCTCATGCTCCATTACTTCTGTTAGTCTAGAAGGTGCCACAGGACTACTTCACTGCTATTCTTATGTTACAAGAACCTGCCCTTCCTCTAAACGGTGCTTGTTTGGGGGTAGTGTCTTTATCCGGGCAAAATAACCCTTATCAAGCCGACATTAAACTCTAACAGAAACAGTTTCCAGACAAAATTTGGCACCAAGCCATGGGTTTGCCTTTGTTACCTTCGCCTTCTCTCAAATTCAGGCTTCAGTCTCCCTTCACCACTTACTAGCAAGGGGCTGGGCTTTCAAAGCGCAGAGTTTATTAAGCAAGGGGGATTTCTTGTATAAGGAATCTTGGGGACTGTTCTGGCTTTCTATTGTTTCAAGTGGCCTTCTCTGACTTGAGGATTAATTGAAGATTAGGATCGGGGGTTAATTGTGTATTTCTCCGTTTGGGAAGATAGACTCCCTCCAAGGGTGAGTCTGCAGCGAGTTCAAGTCATTGTGAGGCAAGGCAAGCTACAAAGGACTGAATGACAGACAGCCTTATCGTTCGCCTCGATGCAGTTGTCACATTAGAAGTTCAACAAGTTTAAAATGTATCTTTTTTAACTTGTCTGTAGCGCAGTCAATTATATCCGCCTGCTTGTTAGGCAGCTTTTCGATTTAATGATTTCATGATTAACACGCTGGGGTTTTAACCCTGTCGCTGCTGCTCCCACCGCATCCCCAGCTTTCGGGTGTGTACTAGGTGCGGAGGTAGGGGTGCGTGAGGGCGTGAAAGAGAAAACGCAACCTCGACTCCTGTGCACTAAAGTGGATACTACTCAATGCCTTGCATTGGGTGAGCGCTGCGCGCGCATTAATTAAGGCGCGGATTCATTTAAACCCGGCTCCTGATGATTGTGTTATGGCTTCTTGGCTCACGCACTTCGCGAGGCATCGGGAGTTGATCTGCAAAGACCTGCAGTTTGATTTCCGCTGCTGGGCGGCGGCGAGGTGGAGCAGGATGCGAGGAGCAGGGAGGAGTTGGCTGTCAGGCGTGCGGGGGGAGAGGAGGGCGTGCGGCAGGTGTCCAACCTAGGAGCTGCGTTTGCGGCCAGGGAACAAAATTCAGCAGCCGTCGGGTGACCTACCCAGTGGCAGGATTAAAAGTGAGCGAGTGCGGGGCTCTGGTGTGTCAAACAACCCCGCCAGAGCCCGGCCTCCGAGCCACGTTTCATGCCATGCGCTGGGGGGGGGGGGGGGCGGTGTGTGTGGACGGGTCTCTCTCGCCTCTGTGCACCTTGTCCTGAAGCCATCCAGCCTGCCCCCAGCCACCGCCCGGGAAACTCTTGTTCTGGGAGCGCCCCGCTCCGCAGGGCACCTGTCCACACGCTGCTGCGTGACACCCCCCGCGGTCGGAGGGGTGCAGCAGGTGCGCCCTCGGAGCCGCTCTAAAGCCGGATTGGAGGCATTGGCTCCGGTTCATTGATTCCCAAAGGCAGCCGCCTGCTCCTCCATGTTTGTTGTTGGCAGAGGCCAGCGGAGCCAAGCGCTGTCCAGCAGCCCTCGGGATCAGCGTCCCCCTTCCCTCCCCATCCCCTCCTGTCGATCTCCCAAGCCAAGCAGCCGGAGCAAACCCGCGCTCCCCCCCCCCCCTGCAACTTTTCGGGGACTTCCTTCGGGATGGGGCGGGGGCCCGACCCCGGGCCCCCCCCCCCCCCATCGCTGCCAGCATCTCCCGCGGGCTGGCACGCCTCTGCCCAGGACTTGGGGACCGATCCTTTTGGCGGAGCAAACCGAGAAGCGACCTCCCCAGCAGCGCTACGATAGACACCCCCCGCCCCCCTTGCATCTCCCCAGCTCCGGGCAGGACAAGCTGTCAGGAGACGCGGCTGGCTTGGGAGGGGCGGTTCAAGGGACTGGCGAAGGAGGGATGCTCAGGGGGAGCGGTTCCCATCTGCGTTCTCCTAATCCGGAGCCGAATCCGGCTGGCACAGAGCTCTGGTTTGGTCCTTCCACACGGATCGCCCAGGTGCGATTCCCGAGGGAAAGGACCCGGAGCGTTCTGTGGCGTCCCACTCTGAGCCCGGTTCGCATCCGTGTGGGGAACGGGTGCGCAGCCCAGACTAACAAAATGCTTCTCGTTCACCCTGCAAGGTGTAGTTAACGCATAGGATAGTATAAACCCGGAGTGTCCTGTCTCCGCAATCCGCTCCCTCCTTGGAAATCAACAGCTGCATTGCACGAGTCGCGGACTAAATCCTAACACACGGTTGCAGAGAGACCCGAAAATCAACCCCCCCCCCCTCCCAAATCAGCACTGCTGACCGAGGAGATCAAGTTTGAATGGGGGGGGGGGGTGGGATTTGGGGGGCAAGAGCTAGTCACTATTTCATCTCGTCCTTTCCGAAGTAGTCCCTCAAGTATGAATAGGTTAGGGGGGAAAACACCCCAACCCCGCCGTGTTGCAGAAATGGGAAGATGGCAGGCACCCGCTTCTGTTCCAACTCCAGCTGCCCGAGAGGAAGCCCAGGCAGGGGAAAGTTTCACTCCTTGCAGCCGCTTCCCTGATAGAGGCCCAGCCTCAAACCTGGGCCCCTGAACACGTCCCAGCCATGCGGAGCTCCCCCAGGGTGGGTGTCCGGAAAGTTTCCCCCTCCAGGCCAGGTGGAGGCTCCTAGCAGAGACCTCAGCAGCTCGGGGGTCAGGCAGCTCAGTTTGGCTCCGAGGTGCGTGCGGGGGGCAGCTCTGGCTGCAAGGCGCTGCGCCTATGGGTGGGGGGCGGGAGCAGGGTGTGGGGCAGCGGTGTGGGCACGAGCCCCGTGCCAGCAGTAAAGATGGTGCCCGGGCCGGGCTTCGCTGGGGTGGGAGCGGCCCTGACGCGGGGCGCAAACCGGCACGTCAGTCAGCGCGGTGTTGATTTGCTAACCTTAAAGCAGAGAGGAGTTGGAGAGGATGAGAGCGGGTACTGCGAACTGCCGGATTATGCTGTTGCTTTAATAACAAGCAACAGTTCCACCGCCAAGCCCGCCCGGCTGCTGGGAGCTTCCTGACATGCCCCAGACAGTGAGTGCCCAGGGGCGGCTTGCAGCAACTTGCTGGGGGCTCTGGAGAGGAGGGGGCGCGGGGAGGGCTGTTCGGGTTTGCTCGTGAATGGATGCACGGGGAGAGAGATGCAAGGAGATAAATTGTCTTGCCTGTCATTTCTGCACCTCGCCGGCTCTCCCTTGGGGAAACTGGGGGGTGACGGGCAACTGGACATTGAGGGAGGGGGTGCTTGCAATGGGAGAGGGAGGACTGGGGACGCTTTGGGTTCGGGGGGGGGAGCTGGCAGGAAGATGAGAAGCAATTGTTGTGATGTACTGGCTAATATGTATTCTGAAGGGCTCGCAGGAGAGAAATGTGACTTCCCCTCCTTATTTATTTGGTGCGTGGGGAGGTGGAGCCCTGTGATGGTTTCAGAGCGAAAAAGCTCGTTTCTGGGCTGGGGAGGGTTAACGGGAGGGTCGGGGAAGCGATTTTCCTCTTTTTCTTCTTCTTTTTTTCATTTTAGTTTTGCAATTAGCGTCTGGGGAAGGTTGGGATCGAGCCGGGCCCCTTCGGTTTTCTGTCCCTTCAGCCTTCTTTGCTTGGAAAGATGCAATTAAAAACAAAATGTTGGGTGCCCGGTGTTGTAATGCAAACGCCTTACAATAAAAATAAAAATCGGTCTAAAAATAAAAATCCCCCCGGCTGGGTTCATTCCAGCCTTTGCACCTGATGACTATTTGATGCCTTGTAAATACAGCGGGGTCTGTCTTTTAATTGTCCAGCTCAAAACTTCCTTCGCCGGGTGCAAATCTCTATCCCTGGCGGTCGCTGGCCAAGTTGGGAGCGAGCAGGATAAACAGCCAAGCCGGAATATTGTTTTCACCCCTCAGCTCCCTGTTCCATCCCACAATAGAGCTCGCTTTCCTCCCCGGCCCTACGTGACAGTTCCACGGACAGGGCTCCGTCCATGGTGGGGTCGCTACATGGAGTTCGGGCTGGTCTGCATTTGATCTTGATTATCTCTGGCCAAGTGCCGTTTAGTTGAGACAAATACCCTCCCCTCCCACCCCCCCAGAGAGTCGTGTGAGTGTGCAAACAGCTTTTGCGAGAATTACAATATTTTGCATCCCATCTTCCAATGTTCCCCTTGCTTCCTCTGCGCGAGGAAGTTGGCGCTTGTCCCCCGGTTTAACCAGTCAGTGCAGGCGGTGGGTTCGGGGCGAGGGTGGGTTTCAAACGCTGTTGGGTTATTTTATTTATTTCTTTGATTGTGGTGGTTTGAAGTTTGTTGAAAGCGACCCGAGTAGGGCGGGGGGACTGGTGATTATCTTGTGCGATAGAAGCTGTGATTTTCATTGGCTCCAAAGTGCGGAGCTGGGCTCCCTGCTCTGCCCAATAACTAAAACAGATGCTGCTGGTTTCCCCGTGATTTGTGTTGGTGGATGTGTGGGTCCCGGAGGGGGTAGGTGTTATCTTGGGGGGCTGCTTGCGGCGGGGGAGGGGGAAGGACGGACACACGCTGCTGAAACTTGGTCGAACAAGCCCCAATCCGGAGCTGATAAAGGATTTTAATAGTTCACTCATTAACCCTTCCAGCTCGCCCCTGGCAGCTTTGTTCTCGGGCGAGGTGCCTTTCCCCGGGGCTAAGGGAAGGCGGACAGCGGCGGCTCTGATGCAGAAGCCCCAGATTAAGCGCCGGGTTGGGGGCGAAGCTTCGCTGCTTTCCCCGGGGCTTTCCCATCCCTGCCCCGATCCAGCATGATACTGCCCGCGGCAAGGTGCGGGGGGCAACTGGGGCCCCCGGGTCGGAGCCCCCGAGGCTGGGTTTGGGGGCGGGGGCGGGAGCCGTGGCAAGGTGCGGGGGGCAGCTGGGGCCCCCGGGTCGGAGCTCCCGAGGCTGGGTTTGGGGGCGGGAGCGGGAGCCGGGGCTTGGAGCCCCTTTGGAAGGTTTGGGGGTCTTGCCCGAAGGCTGAGCCTGGGGGTGTCTCTGGAGCTGGGTTGGGGGGGGGGGCAGGCCCGGGGGGGGGGGGCCGGGGGGGGGGGGGTCTCCAGGAGGGGGCCGATCTGAGGGGTGCCTCGGGGTCCCCCTGGAGCCGCTCCCCCGTCCCCGCTCGCTGCCCGCGGTGTTTGCCCGGGGACAAAGAGGGTAGGAGCGGCCCCGCGGCGGGCTGGGACTGGGGCAGCGGGGCCTGATGCCCTGGCCCGGGGTCCTGGGGCGGGGTGGGGTGGGGTGTCCGCCCGGCGGGACCCCTCTTGCTTCACGCCCGCTGGGGGGCCGGGCACGAAGCGTGCGTGGCGAAGGGGCGAGCCGGTAGGGTGGGAGAGGAAGCGAGTCCCCAGGGCACAGATTTCCCCCCCCCCTTCCCCGGGGGCACGAGGGGGCAGCGGGGTGGGGCCCAGAGGAGCACAGACCCCCCCCCTTCCCCGGGGCACGAGGGGGCAACGGGGTGACCCCTTGTGTGGAGGGCATGTGCGTGTATTTAGGGGAGAGGCCTCTGGGGTGCCAGGTGTGGGTAGGACTCTCTGTGTTGGGGGGGAGGGTTGGGGCTTCCCATGGTGTGTCTGACAGGCAGTGGGGTGGTAGCAGACACAACAAGGTTTGCTGGTTTAAGGAGGGTGGCTGTGATTTCTTTGGGGGGGGGGGCAGGGGAAAGCCTGGACCCCCCACCCCTTCAGCTTCCAACAACAAGAGGTCCCCCTCCATTCACTCAGGTTTCATTGTCTCCATGTCACAAAGGTGCCTGGAGGGTGACCCGGTTTATCAGCCAGGCGAGCTGGACTGTGCAAGGCCAATGAGTGCTGCAGCTTGGAACCCAGCGACCCTCCCCATGTTCCCTCTGTGCCTTTCAGCCCTTGTAAAGGGAAGTTGGTTTATGATGTTTTTGGAGCTTCCACAGTTTCCAGGCTCCAAAACTTACTTGTAGAAACTTTTTGTATGCAACTTGCTGCCCAAATCCTAAACTAAAAGTTCTTTTCCCCTTTTATTTCCCCCCCTCCTCTATTTTGTTTTCACAGACAACGGGCACCTAAAGCTAGTCCCGGATTGAGCAAAGAAAGACACCCTAATGACTAAATTTCAGGCGCACTATGGATTTGACTAAAATGGGTCTGATACAGCTCCAGAACCCCAGCCACCCCACGGGGCTCCTGCAGAAAGCCAACCAAATGCGCCTTGCAGGGACTCTGTGTGATGTGGTCATCATGGTGGACAATCAGGAATTCCATGCTCACAGGACAGTGTTGGCTTGCACTAGTAAAATGTTTGAAATCCTCTTCCACCGCAACAGTCAGCATTATACCCTGGACTTTCTTTCACCAAAGACTTTTCAGCAGATATTGGAATACGCTTACACGGCCACCCTCCAGGCTAAAGTTGAAGACTTGGATGATCTTCTTTACGCAGCCGAGATCCTAGAAATAGAATATCTGGAAGAACAGTGTCTGAAGATCCTGGAGACCATTCAGGCATCTGATGAGAATGATACAGAAGTCAACATGACGGATGGTGGCACTGAAGAGGAGGAGGATAGGAAATCTAGGTACATCAAAAACCTATTCATCTCCAAGCATTCCAGCGAAGAGAGTAGTTATGCCAGCATGGCCAGTCAGAGTTTAACGGGGGCAATGGTGGAGCAGAGCCCATCTGTCTCGACTTCATTTGGACTCTCCGCGATGAGCCCCACGAAGGCGGCAGTGGATAGTTTGATGACCATTGGGCAGTCATTATTGCAAGGGGCTCTACAGCAGAACGCCTCCGAGGACTTGCATTCCACGAGCAGCCGCCACCCCAGTCTCTCCGAAGTAAAAACAGAAGTGATGCAAGTGGAGGAGGCGTCTAGCCACGAAAGCCCAAGGACAGCAGAGTCCAGCACTTCTGGAGGGGACAAGTCGGATGACAAAAGCAAGGAAGGCCCTGGTACTCCCACGCGTAGCAGTGTTATCACAAGTGCCCGTGAACTTCATTATGCCCGGGATGAGAATGCAGAGCAACCCCTCGAGTTGGGCCAAGGAGTGCCAGTCGGACCGGAGCACTCGATTTCTCAAAGCGAGAAACACCTGAGTATATATTCAGTGCTACCAAATCACAAAACTGACTCGATGCTCAGCATGCCATCCTCCATGACATCGGCTCTTCACATGCAGCCAGCTCTTGCCGTGTCCATGGACTTCAGCGCTTACGGGGGGCTTCTGCCTCAAGGCTTTATTCAAAGGGAGCTGTTCAGTAAGCTGGGTGAATTGGCAGCTGGCATGAAAACTGAAAACCGAGCCATTGGTGAACAGTGCAGTGTTTGTGGCGCAGAACTGCCGGACAACGAGACGGTGGAACAACACAGGTGAGTCCTCTGCGCTCGTTTAGTCTTGATGTGGCAGCACGTCTCTCCTGACATTTGATGGTTCGTGTCACAATCAGCTTGTTTTGTATTTTTGTTCAGTTGAATTTAGTGCTGGCAGGTTTGACCCCAGTAGAGGAAAATGAATTCCATCTAGGGGTAATTCACCCCTGTGCATAGGGCTCTCATGAAGCCTGTGCATCACTCTTCAGTTCCTGCTTAAGACATCAAGAAGTGGGACCTTAGTGGTGCATAGGCCTCTTGCTGGCCCTTTGCACATGTGTGAATTTACTGCATTCTCAACTGGGTAAAGCATTAACAAGCTGCAAACTAAATAGGGGAGGGCCTAGGGAGAGGTTTATGATGGGGACCCTTGTCTGTGGAGAACTACTCTGAGCTGCACCAACTGTACTTAGCCAAGACAATGAGTTACGGTCACTACCCGCCCAGATTTGAGCTCACAACCCAGATAGGAAAGACTCTATCTTATTACCAGTTCCAAAAAGATGTGCACTTCCTTCTTTGGGTTGAAAAGAGGATGGCACTCAGCTCAGGCAATAGTCTGTCCTTTTCTTGCTCCATGTCCTAACATGCATTCAGATGCCAGGGCTAGGTATGTGCTGTAATTTTTTTTTTTTTTTTTTTTAACATTGGGAGGAGGCATGTTGGATTCTCACATCCTGCTCCAGAGACTCTGGGATTTTTCTCTCTGCCTTCTGGATTGATATAGAGTGTAAAATTAACAATCTCATGATGCCGCTCCCCATTGAGTAACTGCGTATGAAATACTTACCTTCTTGCTTCTCAAACAAGTGTCAGATGATGACTTTGGTGTCATAGTGATCAGAGTTTGAACCAAGAGAACGTCCAGAGTAACTATGCGGTCAGTGCCAAGTATCAGAGGGATGGCCGTGTTAGTCTGTATCCACAAAAACAATGAGGAGTCCGGTGGCACCTTAAAGACGAACAGATTTATTTAGGCATAAGCTTTCGTGGGTATCTGAAGAAGTGAGGTTTTTACCCACAAAAGCTTATGCCTAAATAAATCTGTTCGTCTTTAAGGTGCCACCGGACTCCTTGTTGTTGTTGTTTGGTGGTTGGTTTTTTTTTTTTTTTTTTTTTTTTACACTGTCAGTAGCATTTCTCTAGGTTCACACCTACCATAAAGGAGAACAGAATCTAGCATTTAGTGGGTCTGTTGGAGCGGATCTTGCCAGCTGATCTGCACAGACGGACCCCTGTGCTTGCACAGAGCCCTGTTTGCTGGTAGGGCTCGTTGTGAGTGTAAGGGTCTGCGGGTGAGCATCAGCTTGTGGGATCAGGGCTCTGATTTTTCCTGTCCTAAACTGTAAGAGTAGGAACCCTAACTTGTTCCTGCATTTGGATATGCTAATATCACAGGGGTAGGAACTGACTGAACAGCCTTGCGAAGGGCTGCTCGATCCTTGTGCAGACATTTCTGCTGATTCTACTGACATGTCAGCATTTCATTGTGTGTGTGTGTGTGTGTGTGTGTGCGTGTGCGTGCCATGTTGCAGCCCCTCTGTTCCGAGGGGGTGACAAAAGTACACGACAATCTGATTTCCTGTTAGTAGAATTCAAATCACGGATGACGCTAGAATTCCTAGGAGCCTCTCTGAAGTATTCAGACTGAGCATCTTCCAGTATTTGAACGAACCAACAAGTTTAATTAGTTTTAATGTACATAATATACACACGAGGCTCTGGCTGTTTGTTTCCTCGCCTGTGTGTGTTGTAGGAAAACCACTCTGATCTGAACTCTGGTTGTGCCATCCATAAATGATCGAGGATTATCTGTGGCTCGCAAAGGGCCTCAGAACATCAATTGCCTGTTCAACTTGTTTCATTTTAAGTACAGCCTGGCAGCCTTAACTCTGGGGTTTCCACCCTCACATGGGTTTGTCAGACTCTTCAGATGGCATCTCAGTGTAGTTTATGACACTGTGTGCACATTGTGATGCCAGTTCTATTTAAACAAATAGGTGATAGCAGTATGCCAGCAATCCCCATTGGCAAAACAGATTTCTTTTTTGTTTACTCGGCTGGTATGTAAACAGCAACTTCCTGCATTGTCATTCTAGAACATGGATCTCATCCATTGGAGTTTGTGTACATTTTTTTTTAATAGACATGTTGGGCTAGGGCCTGAGCTGCTGTAAATTGGACCTAGAGCTCTACTGACTTACACCAGTTGAGGATCTGGGCTGATGCGCTTACTGTAAAGCGATGCGGGCTAAATGTCATTGAAAAGCAGCTGCAGTGCATGGCTGGAGAGAATTTGAACATGGCTATCTGCCATGTTCTTAAATGTCTTCCTTTCTCCTTTCTAAAGTACAAAGAATAACAATTGATGCTCCTGCATGTACCACAGAAACTATTTTAGAAACTCTCTGAGAGGTCAGCTCGGCAGAGATTAAATTGAGCACTTCAATGCTGAGTCTGCTCTAGAGTTCCCATTGCTGATCAATAATCTTCCTTCGTTGCCGCGTCTCATTGTAAGCTTAGAACCTCCCTAATTCACACCCATGATGAGGAGATTCATTGTGAATGACTCAATGTTTTGAATGAGAGGACAAACGTTTTAAGCCAGGTTGCTGCATAATGAGATGTACTTGTTTCTGTAGCTGCAATTGGAGTTGGAAGTTTAAATGATCTGACACTTATAATGAACTTTGATCTCTTTTGTACTGTAATAAGGTTGTAGTTCTGACATTCACAAATTTTGCACTAGTTTAACTGAGTGTATTTTTTAAACAGATTGAGTTTAACCAATACCAAACCCTGCGTGGACACTTTTAACTTGATTCAAACTTGGTTTGTGTGTGTTTAGCTTGTCAGTACAGTAAATTTACCAATGCAAGCTAAATCCATGTAAGCCAATTTTTAAACTGATAACGGCCACACTGGGTCAGACCTATGGTCTATCTAGCCTAGTGTCTTGTCTTCCAACAGTGGCCAGTGTGTCAGATGGTTCAGAGGGAATGAACAGAACCAGGCAATTGAGGGATCCATCCCCTGTCTTCCAGTCTTTTAGCTTCTGGCAATTGGAGTCTTAAGGACACCCAGAGCTTGGGGTTGCATCCCTGACCATCTTGGCTAATAGCCATTGATGGGCCCATGCTCCATGAATTTATCTAATTGGTTTTTGAACCCAGTTACGCTTTCAACCTTCACATCATCCCTGGCAACAAGTTCCACAGGGTGACTGCAGTTGTATAAAGAAGGACTTCGCTTTGTTTGGTTTTAAACCTGCAGCCTATTCATTTCATTGGGTGATGCCTACTTCTTGTGTTATGTGAAGGGGCAGTATCACTTCCCTCTTCACTTTCTCCAGACCATTAATGATTTTATAGACCTCCATCGTATCCCCCTTCAGTCCTCTCTTTTCTAGGATGACCAGTCTGAGCCTTTATAAGAGTGTTTAGAATGTCTCGGCCGTGCTGAAGTTGCTGCAGGATGGTTGTTTAGTCACCAAGCTGCTTTGCAGCAGTTGTACGTTTTTTATGTTTTAAACTTGAAGTGAACTCTGTGAGGTGCCGGCAGGTTCATTTTTAGCCCAGATGTAAGCTACAACTAAATGCCAATGGCTTCTTTTGTTTCTTCCCACCCTTTCTGCTGATCTGGTATACAGAACCTCAGCTTAAACATAGAGAGTTCTTCTGCACTGACTTGGTTAGTGAATATTTCCATTCGCCCATGCTGTGTTTGTGAACCAAGACTGATGGTCTTTAAGGTGGTCAAGGAAGCAATTGAATATGCAAGGCTGGGACAATTACATTTGGAAACAGTAACTTCTGTGTGCGTAGAACTATTTTTTCTTCTTTTTTAAGGCTGCAGATGCCTACAATAGACCATAGTTTGTCAAAACCACAGTAGAAGTGCCACTGGTTTACTATTGTATTAACGAGCATATTAAGGAACCAATAGGTCCCCGCAATCTGTAGTGTTCAGCTGAAATAGATTTATTTTTTTTCCTCTCAATTGTGTATTTCCTACCATTTTTCATTAGCATAAGGATGTGCAAGTGGATAATGTGGGCAATAAATATAAGTCCTTTTGGCTAGTCACTATGTATTTGTACTATGATAGTGTCTTGAGGCCCCAGCCTAGATCCAAACATCTAATAAGGGATGGTTCCCATGCAGAAGAGCTCACCATCTAAACACATCAGAGAGCGGGTGGGAGAAGGGTAAAAATGGAACTAACAATATTTCCTAAGAGAAACCGAGGCACTGACGTTGTGACTTGTCTGAGGTCATGCAGAGAGTCAGACATAATTTGGGACCCAGGAGATCTGGATTTAATTACTGTCTAGTGGTGTAGTGACACAACCATCTTTCCTTTCTTGACAGAGTTGTCATCTGATGATGCCTTTTTATAATACAATTTATTAATAAAGAACAGTTAATTATGACCTTTTGGAAGCAGAATCATCACAATTATCTGTTCACGGTTTGGAGTCCCAGCTGAATTTCTGTCTAGAACATCTAGGCTGTTTTAAAATCCATATTTTCTTTACTGAGCTTATGTTTCTGACTAATTGTGTATTGAGTTTGCAACTTTATTCTTTTTTTAAATAAAAGATTTCCATCTAGGTCCAGTGAAGTTCAAACTTAATCTAATGTTGGTATTGATTGCAGCTTCTAATTGGAGGGAAAAAAAGCTATATTTCAACAACCTTTTTGCATTTGAAAAATCACTCATGAACTTTGAAAATTGCTATTATACTAAATTGAACTTCAGTTTGTTTCTATCATGAAGTCAAAATATTTAAACTTGCTGATACTTATGGTGGTTTTTAATTTGATTTAAAATTGGATTTCTTTAAACAGTGGAACAAACTACAGATTGAAGATAAGATCCATAAACTTAATTACTTGTAAGGTACTCTCTTCCACCCATCATATGTTGTTGTTGAATTGTATGCTTTTCAGTTCAGGGACTGTTTCTCTCTCTCTGTGTTCCCAGTTTTGCAAACACTTAAGCATGTTCTTAACCCTTATACCCATCAGTAGTTGCATTGGGTTCAATGGGACTATTCTGGTGTAAGTATTTTAGAGGGTCAGGGCTTATTTATTTGGTGCCCAAAGGAACAGCTCCTTGATCCTGATTGGGATCTTGAGAGCTACTTTAATATACAATTTGGCTGTATTTTATGCACAGCGTTGTGTAACGTGGAGATCCTTGGATGAAAGGCAGTTCTCTTTAACAAGCAAGGCGAGAATGGCAATCCATGCCATATTTTACACCAACTATATAAATGAATGGTTCCATGACTGAGGCAGAGTTGCTTAGTGGTTGGAACAAACCACTGCAGAGTCTGGATTCATGAGTTCTATTCCCCACGTAAAATGCTTAAGTCTAAATTTTCAAAATTGTTCACTAGTTTTGGATACCTGACTTGAGACACTTAAGGCCTGATGCCCCTTCAAACCATTTACTGAATAGCAACTGCTGTTTAATGCCAGTAGTACTATGAGTAAGAGTTGGGAATGTGCCAGGGAAATTGACCGGTCACCTCATCCTCATCTGTGATCTGTGTCCAGTTGTAGCGTGGAATCCCAAATCCATTCTGGCATCCCAGAATATGGTGCAGGAGATGTAGCTACAGTGCACAACCTATTTCTTTTTATACGCATGTTCCCTTTGCCAAAGCACATTTGCGGGGGGGGGGGGGGGGCAGTTTTCTACAGATACTGTGAATTTTGGAGTGAAGCGACCTTAATGTAAATTTTACAGAAGCTTTGGGATATCGCATATATAAATAGTCGGTGAATCTGTATTTCTAACGATATGCAGTAGCCCAACTTATCTTTTGTAGAACTCATTGATTTTTGCAGTCATAGCGGGGATAGACTCACCCCAATGTGTTTAATGATGAAATCGTTAGATTGGAAGCTCATTGGGGCAGGGACTGTCAGTTCTGTGTTTGTACAACACCCAGCACTATGGGATGCTGGTCCATGACAGGGGTTCCTGGGTGCCACCACAGTACAATAATTAATAATACTCTAAAATGCTTTTTGTAAGGGGGAAAACGACAATGCTGGCTAAGAATGTACATGCAATTTCTAATGCCTGGTAATTTTAATGCCACTAAACTTGTTGCTTTTTTTTTTTTTCTTCTGAATATGGAGCTGTGACAATAAGAGAGTAGCGGGTCTTAAGCAGCTGGATAAGGAAGTATAGCTGCTTTTTGGCTCTTTCTTTGCCGGGCTCACCTCCATTTATCTTTTGAGTGGATTAGCCGACTATTGTAATATTAATGCCATTAGACCCACTGGCACCGTGCAACATGTCACAGCGAGAAACAGATGCAGTATACCATTAAAGTAATAAATGTGATAAATCAGATCCCCAGTGCTTTGTGAGATGTTCTTAGTGTTAATTTTGGTAGCCTGATACAGTAGTTGTGGTGGTTTTTTCTTTTGTTTGTGTAATTTTTTTTATTTTAAGCAGTCAGCAATAGGTGTTTGGTAAACTCTGCTGCAATCTGAATCAAAACAATTCCCCTTCTCCCCCCCCCCCCCCCCCAACTTGGACACTGATTATTTCCAGAGTTTGAAAGACAACTTAGCAGGCTCTTGTTCCTTGCTGATGGACCTTATTAGTGGCACCTGGCATCATAACATGTTAATAGAAACCAGCATTCTCCTACTGCGTGGTCACTGACAAGTAGCTCTGTCAGTTTGAGCTTGCCATGCGAGGAAGTTCTTATTAGCTTTATGGGTAAGAGAACTTGCCCTGTTCAGGAAATGAATGTTGCAGTTAAGGTCCACAGCTCTGACCCTGATCATGTAACCTGTGAGCGCCAGCGGAGACCCCGCTCAGGATGCTTGGGATTTCAGGCTTTCTCTGGCTCTTGTCATATGTAAAGAGGGAATACATTGTGGTATGTTGCAGCCTTGAACTTTTGATTTATTCAGTGGGGGGGGGTGGTACTTAACCATTTCCATACAGAGACCATAGCGTGAAGAGGGAAGAGTTCTTTTTAAGTGTACTATTTTGTTCAATCAATCAGGCATCGCTCTCTGCTTTCTTTAGTGGTGTGGGGGATGGATGCCTCTTGAAAGCAGAAATCTAAAATTCATCTTGCCGGGAACAGCAATATTTCCCCAATTCCTGGTAGGAGGTTTTTGTAGTTTTCCCAGAGAAATACCATTGTTCTTTCCTTGTGAAATTTTCAAATCCCCTTGTAGTTTGATACAGATATGCTGGGGGAATGGGGGGGCAGAATATAACCTATGTAATGCTACAGCAAAGTAGTCAATTTTTTCTCAACAAAAAG
This sequence comes from Trachemys scripta elegans, assembly GCF_013100865.1. Lineage (NCBI taxonomy): Eukaryota > Metazoa > Chordata > Testudines > Emydidae > Trachemys > Trachemys scripta. The sequence continues at coordinate 15,549,774 of NC_048318.1, read as the reverse complement.
GTTCTTAGACACTAATTAGTCTCTTAAATGGCACTGTTAGAATAAAGTGTCTCAGAGTAAATATGAATATTTTGATTGGAAAAATAATTTTTTTTTTTGCTATGCTCTTTTTTTTAACCTTGTTTAAGCCAAAGTCTGAAGGTACAACAAAGTGACTCCACATTAATGGATGAGGATGTTATAAGTGCCTAGACAGCACTTTCACCTTTCCAAAATTGTTTGCTTGCTTGCTCATGATCCCTGTCAGCTGCTCCATCTGGGCAATTCCTGTGTCTGTGCAGAGCTCTGCTGATTTCAGAGTCGGGCCCTTGAGTTTTAAACCAAATATCATCCAGTTAGGAAGGCATTTTGTTTTCCAAAGTGCTCTTGTTTCATTGCCTTTAGGAAAAGGTCAGTAAGATTTACTGCATATTTATAGCTCTTAACTTGAACAGTAAACTAATATTTGGTGAAAGACAACTCATTGATTGTATGGAAAAATGGGCTGCAGAAATTGTGTGGTATTTGATGGGTGATATTATCATAAAATGTGTTTTTCCCTCCTTGCTTGGAAATGTGGCAGAATGCCCTATAATAACTTTGGAAACCTTAAACTTTTGACCAAGTATACGAGCAACCTTATCTGCGTGTGTTTTGATACAGACTCCATTCGTTACACTGTTCACTGTGTGTGTAGAATGTGTTTCTTGTATATAGTAAAGTGATCTGCATTTTCCTTTTAGTTCATAATTAGCCACAATCTTACTCCTCCTCTTCTCCCCTCCCCCCTTGACAGCTTCAAGAGAGACTTTAAATGAGTAATTACTAAATATTTTCCGGCAGCCAAACACGGGGCCATGGCATCTCCTGTTGCAAAAGTGAAAAATATTTCTGTTTTGCAGTTAATTTTAGTGGCAGGCAGATCATGTTAACTGGATGTAATTGCTTCCAGATATGGCAGAGGGTTTTGTGTGTTAGGATGAAGGGTCTGGTAAGTGCTCACTTCCTGTGTAAATTAGCCTATTCCATTCATTCTTTCATTCGGGGTAGTCCTGGATTGTGTCATTCTTCTTACAATTTTTCCCCCTGGTCTGGTGTGAGGCAGCTAAGTGCTTTATGGTAGGTTTAATTCTTCGTTTGGCATTGGTCACTCCCTCACCTTAGCGTGCAAGTCACCGTCAAAAGATCTAAGGTTGGCTTTGAATGCCTGTCCCAACTCTTCCAACATTTGTCTTTCTCTTCTAATAAAGCACAAAAGGCCCTACTAGTGTGTATGCACATTGATTATAAGACTGAACAGCTTGTTTTGCAGTCATCACCAGAATAGTTTGAAGCTGTGTCAGGTCTTTTAAAAAAAATCCTTATAATCAGACAAACTTACATTTTTAAAACCATGCAAATGTGGCTGCTGTGCAGGAGAAATAAAGCTAGAAATTAGAATACTAGGGAAAGCTAGCATATATTATCTGAAACTTTCCCTCACTAACCTGTTCTCCAGGGCCTTGTGGGCACCTTTTAATTTAAAAAAAAGCTTTAAAACGCTTTCCAGGTAGGTATAGCATAGTTCGAATAAACCACACAGCCGAGTAATAGGGAACTTACACACAAGTGCTGACAAAACATTGCAATTTTATTTTAGCAAAGAACTACTGTTTTTATTACTGACTTTTAATAAATACAGACAAAATTGTTGACACTGCACGGTTTTTTTTTCATAGTTGACTAAAAAGTTTCTGTTTTTAGAGAAAAACAAAAATCCAACCTAGGCCTTTAAACTAAGGCAATCATTTAGGATCCAGTGATTCCTTTTTAACTGTCTGAATTTAGTTAGATGATTAAATATAAAACAGACTTGTTTTCTTGTCAGAAATGTATTTGTATTTATTTATGGAAAGGTTAACAGTTGTAAAATAATAAACTCAGACAACAAGTAAAATAGTTTTACAACTAACTGAAAAAACAAATATAAAGAGGGGTGTGTGTCTATGTATATGCACACAAGCAGGAGGAGACAAAGTATGTTAGTATGGGTAAAAATACAGATGATCACCACAGGGATAGGATACTTCTATACAAATGTTCAGTGCTTTTTAACTTCTACATTTACCTTCATATATGAAGCAGTTTCAGTTCAATAGTGGAGTCTGTTCTTTTATGCTAAGAATAATTATGGAACATTCAAAATCTTTATCCAGCCTGGACAGTAGTTATCTCTCTTAAGGCATTTTTAAGGTACCTATTATCATGGTATTTGAGGAGTGGCTAGGAATCAAATGGTATAGGCTATTTATGTGAGCAGGGTTGTAGACTCCAGCTCGCTTTCTTGTCTTTTGGGTACAGCCTTTGTATCGTGGATGGAGTGTAGTGTAATCTATGTAATTTTTCGCTGTAGTGTTAACTGACTTTTTTTTTAGTTCTTCAACCATAATTCATCCCACTATTTTAGTTTAGTTTTTATTGCCCCTTTTAATGTAGTTGGGTTTTGGCACATTTGTTTAACCAATGTGTGTGAAATCTATACTTCTGAAAAATATTTCTGTTTAAAACAAGTGATAAAATGCAAGTTTGGCCTAAATATATCTATTGAGGGTAAATATAAGATGCATTGCATTCATACCTATGTTAGCATAGGAGATTTGCTGTTTATCTGTATATATCAGTTCAACTGATAACCCTGTGGTCTGTTTATCAAGTAATCTGTTCCTCGTATATAGCTAAACACCAGTTTCTCCAATATACAAAGATAAACTGTTGGGGAAGAGGCGGAGGCAGGCGGGGAGGATAAGCTATTTAAGATTGATACAAAGATGTACAAAGCACCTGATGGCAGACAGTGGGTACCTTGTTTAAACAATGGTTGTAATAAAAAAACAGTTAAAGTATTTTTTTTCCTGCCAAGCCTTGTATTAACTTCCACAGTACCAAAGTTTTATGTTGGCCTTTTTGTCGGTATTGATAAGAAAGGAGTGGTGAGTTAGAAAGGTTTGTTTGTTTCTTGTGTATTTTTGGGGGTTGCTTGCATATAATTGTCTTCAATTAAAAAAAAATTAAATTTGTACCTGTAAATATATCTATCTATATGACTTCATAAAACACAAAAGGGTGATCAGCAGAGCTCCTGCTTGTTTGGTCTATAAGGGAGTCAGCAATTGAATGAGTGTGGGGCAGGGGGAAAAGCACAAAACTGTTTCCATTACTTGCCCAGTAAGGTCTGAAAGAGAACAAATAAACTACTAAAGTTAGGTACCAGAGTTCGTATAGGAATTGGCCCTTGATAGCTGTGCCGTCATGTTTGCAGACCTTTGAGAGTGCTATTTAAAGAACAGTGGTATCTCCCTGAGCATTTATTTTACTATGAACTAAATGTGAAATGCCACAAAGTCCACTCCTTGAGACAAGCTGGAGACAGCAAATAGCAGCACAGGTGAGTGAGTGTGTGTGTGTGTGTGTGTGTGTGTGTGTAACATTATACACACTGCATTAGGCCTGGCAACCTGTGTAATGTGGGTTAAAAGGCTTCTGTGCTCCGAGTCCTAGTCCCTGTAGGGCAACCTGCACAACCTTTTTCTTTTATGCCAAACTCCGCTGCAGAGAGATCTATACGAACAATATGTCTCTTGCATCCAGGTTCTAGGGTACTGTTAGGCATAGTTAGCTTAAAAATTTGCTAGGCACAGAATGAAAATATGCAGTTCTGGCCCAACTGAAGTCCATGGGAATTTTGCCATTGACTTCAGTAGGGGCAGGATTTTAACGCTCTAGGTATATGAGAACTCGTACACACAGACGTCAAGCTCTCAAATGTACATTGTGTAACTGGATTAGTATCCTTTGAATTTTAATTCCAAGTTGTGTACTTTGTCCCCAAAACCACTCCTCCTGTTGGAAGCCGTTTATTTCCTATGTTTATGCCAACAAGTATCACCAGAGCTTTTGGGCACCTGTATTTGCAATGGCCCATATTCTGCACACTGTTCCCTCTTTTCCCCTCTCTTTTCTGATACGGTTTACTATAAATAATGCATGGTGAGGAGTGCTAAGGAGCAAGCATGAGTCATTCTCATTGAAATCATTGATATAAATAAAAGCAAAGTGCTTACTATGTGTGTTTTTTATGGTATTTAAGGCCAGGTTTTGCTAATTTGGGAGCAGCCGAGCCAAGCCTGTGAACTATAAGTATCAGAGAAATTAGATTTAACCACAGCACAAATTATGCATTTTTTGTAAGTCACTCTTCTTGGAAATGCATGCACCAGTTTTTCAGGCTGGCAACTCAGTTTGCAGATCTCTTACTACATGTGTTGGACTCCTCATTTTACAGGGCTAAGGCTTCTGGGTGGTTTCTTTGGGCACCCCATTCTAGATTAAGTCCCGAGTACTGGGAAGTGTGGCCCATGGGAATCCAGAATTGTTACCCATAACCATCCTCTTCCTGAAAACTGCAGAGTGAAAGCAAAGGTGCTGAGCATCGGGTTTTTATTGCTGCTAGGTGCTAACACTCGTATCTAGAAGAGATCTCGTTTCTAGTCAACCAAACCAATATAAACAAGTGTTATGAGTGCTAGAATTTCCTCTGGTCAGGCATGAAAATGTTTGCGCATGTTGAGTGCCACCCTAAATTAGACACTCCAGCTACCTCAGAGAGCCACCTGGGTTGCAAAATGCAGACCAGAGTGCTCACTTGGGTTGCTGGCGAACTGGTGCCCGTTGTTGCCACAAAACTCCTGAGCAGTAACGCTGCTTGGCAGAGGGGGTTACTGTCAGTGCCTTCGCTGTCATCCTGGAGTAGAAGGACGGTTTTGCGATTAAGCTACTGAATTAGGGCTCCTGAGAGCTGTGTTCAGTTCCCAGCTGTGCAATCAGTTCCTTGTGTGACCTTGGGCATGTCACTTGATTGCTCTGTGCCTTCATTACCCACCTGTTGAATGGGAATAATATACTTCCTTTCTCCACCTTGTCTATTTAGCCTGGAAGGTCGCTGGGCAGGGGACAGCACCTAGCACAATGACCTCCTGATCTCTGCAGGACTCCTTGTGCTCCCATCACATTTATTTTTAATAACCGCTAAAGCAGCCGCTGCTCGGGCTCACGCCTGAATGGCAGTGTGTGAAAGGGACAGGGGAGTGAGACCTGATCTCATGCTGCAAACTGCTGTCCATATTCCCCTCCCTTGGACAAGATCCAACTCCGTTTCAGCTCTCTGTACTGGATCAGTAGAAATATCTGCTATCAGTAGCAAAGGAAGAAACTCAAACTGGCTAGTGTGATTTTTATCTTTTTTTTTAAGAGTTCCTGAATTGTTCAAATTCAGGTTTGCTGCCGGGGACTTGCTTGAGATGCAGGAGTCTGCTGCTAAGCTGGGTTAGGTAGCTAACACCAGTGACGGATATCTTATCTATTGCTGGGTAGGGGCTGTGGTTGTAGTGTGCTACGCAACACATACAAACTGACTTTGCGTAGGAGAGATAAGGCAGAGGCATTGTGTAATATCGGTTCATTGTCTATTTGCCAGTCCTCCTTCCCCAGCTCTCTTGTAACTGCTAACCTCAACAAAGGAGCCAGCCCCTCTGCACTTGCCTAGAACACTATTTTTGAAATGCATTTCCATGGCCCTCCTTCGCTCTGCGTCTACACGCTTGCGGCTGGCTGTAGGAAACAATGATAACACCACACATCATGGGCATTAGCGTGGATCCTTTCTTTTTTTAAAGAAATCATTTAAAACCCTGGCTGTATGGTTTTTTTGTCAGTGCTGACCAATGATGCTTGACAGTTGCATAAAACTCTTTTTTTGGCTTCAGTCAGACTGAAGCCTCGTTGCTGAGTCCAGAGATGAGGAGGGACGTTACTGGCTCTGTGGATTCTAGGCAAGGGGGGGGGGGGAGGAATGTCACAAAGGTTTGAAGTTGTTTGTTTTGAAGGGTTTAGAACTTGAACCGTTTTTTAAAATCTTTGCCCATTTTTTTCCCCCATATTTTTATTGAAACAGTTTTGATTTCCATTTTTTCCCCCTCATTCAAAAAAAAAAAAAAATTTCAGTGGTGCTGACAACTCTGTGAAAAAATGCTTTGAAGAAAGGCCCGTTTTGGGGTGCTGGGTGGAACTTGCAGCTCAGAAAAATTCAGTCAGCTCTACCCAGTGTTTTAAAAAACAACAACTTTGCTTTGAAATCAGGGTTGACCAAAGCATGGGCAACGGGTCTAAATGTAGTCAGGCACTACTTCGCTGGGAATGCTGGCCCATGTGGAATTTGACTGTCTTCTCCATTGCAGTGGTGTAATTCCATTGAAATCATCGGCATGCAATAAAATGGATTGAATAGTTTTCATCAAAACTTTAATTCCCCCCCCACCCATGGAAAATGACTTTTTTTTTTTTTTTTTTTTTTTTTTTCACCAAAATGAACGTTTTCATCTTGGTGAAAATCTCCCATTTTCATTTAAAAAAAAAAAAAAAAGTCCAATTATTTTCCCAGTTGAAAATAAAAACAATTTTTAATTTGGGGTCCCACCTTTCTCTTTTTTCCCCCTGTCCTTCCCTCCCTCCCCCCCCCCCAAAAAAAAAAACCCCAAGGTGGAGCAGGGGAGAGGATGGGGAAAATGAAAGTAAAAGGAAATATTTGTTTTTGTATTGTCAAAAAACTTTTCTAAAGTAGTGGGGGTTTTGTTTGTGTTTTGCACAAAACTGTATGTCTTTCAATAACTCTAGTCTTAAACTGGTGTAATGAAGGGGAGAATAGGGCCATTCACATCTTGGCATGCCATAGGGTGACCAGATGTCCCGATTTTATAGGGACAGTCCCGATTTTATAGGCTCCTATTCCCCCCTCATCTCCTGTCCCGATTTTTCACCCTAGCATGCCAGGACCCATAAGCCTGAGTTGAACTCGCAACAACTCTCTATTTAAAGATGCGGGAGGCTGCAGTCTGGCTACAATTTGTGTGTGGCCTGCACTCTTGATTGCCAGCGCAGCTATTAGCTGGACAAAATTTGGGTGCCGTTGCTTGAAGTGCTTCGTATACAAAGCACAGCGTAAAGCACAGGGTGATCTCACTGCACCCCCTCTGTCTCCCACCCCTTTCTGTTTTTGCTCAGGTGCATGTTAGCTGAGAGGAGTCCTGGGTCTGTGTGGTCAGACTGGGATTCCCATCGTAATGGTGTTGAGACATAGTCAGGTCTTGCTGCATGGGCTCCTCTATTTACTCTCACTCTCGGGAGAGTTTGGAATGGGGGTTTCTGATTTAAAGCATTCAGAGGCAGTTGCTTATATTGATTTTTAGCTTATCTGACCCTTTAGCTAGAGGCTGCTCCCCTCTGTGTCTAACCAGATGTAACTTAAAGCAACCGAGAAATGTGTATCATCCGTTTCTTGCATTAATTAGGGCTGGTAAATGCATTATTTAGAGAGGTAAAAGCCGCTGCCGCCTCCTCGGAAACTAATGTAGGGATGGGCTGGTGTATGCATCACGGTTCACAGGTATTGTGGGGCAGGCATGGGGTGGGGGGGTGGACTATGAGGAACTGAGAACTAGTCAAGTAAAGTGATAGACATGTGGCCTGAAAAGCCACTAAACATAGGTGGGGAGGGAAAGGAGCTCTTATCATTGACGTGGTCCCGTACATTGCTGTAGAGAACGCTATGGAAAGTCTTTGGCTCTGAAGGGCTTACAGACAGGTCTGACTCAGAAGCCAGTGGTTGAGATGTGGGTCGTTGCTGAGACCTGTGGTGTTGAAAGCTTCCTCAGAGAAGTGACTTGTAAAGGTGAAGGGAGAGGGGGTGGAATTTGGGGGATGTCCACTGAGGGGCTGTCCTGGTCAAGTAAAAGTATGACACCAGGAATGGGGGAAGATGGCAAAGGGGACCGTTAGATGAGAGGGTTCGGAGGTGAATGGGAGCCAGGGCGTGAGAGAAAGGATGTTGTGTGCTAACGCAGGTTTGTGTCTTTGTATGTAGGCATCTTATCTCCGGGACTGCCTCCCAAAACTCCTGTTGGCTTCAGTGAGAGTTTGGACTCTGGCCAGGAATACCAGACGCAGTTGACAAGCTCACCTTTTGCACCTCATTTTAATTGCTGTGGGCTTAAAGCTCCCTAGCAGGCTCATAGGCGCAAAAGGAGCTTGCAGGTGATCATGGTACACTAGAATACAAATGCCCAGAATTGGACCCTCCTCCTTTCTTTTATGCTGCCATGGCGCTTTCTTTTGGATGCACCAAAAAATTATCTCCTGGCCTGTAGGCATTGGTGAACAAAAGCCATCTAGGCGAAGGGACCTGCATCCCAGAGTCGCTGAGCAGAATCTTCTTCCAACTTTGGGTGGAAAGCAGCGCACCTTGGTTGCCGAGTGACAAGCTTCCTGATAGTGATATGTGTGTGCAGAGGGGTCATAAAACAGCACACACAATTGCTTATTGTGCAGTCACAGGTATTCATGTATCAGACCCCTTGTTTACTTGCTTTGTCACAACCATCAGGTAAAGCAGGCCAAGGACGAGAAGCAAATTGTGTCCCTCCCACTCTCATTCCATTTGATTGGATAGCCTGTAAATGGAACTGATGAACTCCACTAAGCATCCCGGAGCCAGAACTAGTAGAGGAATTTGCCCTTCCCCCGCACCTCCCCCACCAAACATTTATAAGCAGACTATCCACGTGGGGGCTGCGGGGGGTCTGAGTGTTCTGAGCTTGGCACTGGCTTTTCGGGCTTCTGGTTGTATGTGTTGTAACAGCTATTTGTGACCTCCATGCAAGATTGTGTACGTGCAAATCTTGTGCGGTGATGGTTCGCCCACCGCCCCCTTATTGCAAAGCCATCTGCCCAGTTAGTGGTGGAAATCACACACAAATAAAAATGGACTCCTTTTTTTGTAAAGATTTGGGTTACAGATGCTTAAGGAAAGTGGGCCAGATCCTCAACTGCTGTAAGCCACCGTAACCAATGGAGTGATGCTGTTTTACACGAGCTGAGGATCTGGCCTAGTATATGTAAAGTTTGAGGTCTGTCTGCTCCTGGCCATTTAAGGACCCCCATAGCAATGCTCTCGACAATAAAGGAGTTGATTCAGGTGTCAGGTTTATTTTGCTTCCCTAGAATCCACCTGCAGTTTCAACTGGATCCAGTGTTGTTCATTCTGTGTCTTAAGCTGGGGACTGTTTAAACAGCTGCCACATTCCACCACAGAGGTGGCTGCACTCCAAAGCAGGTGAAGCAGTTCCTGAGCATGTGTTGATCTGCATTGCAAAGTGCATGAAGATCTTTCCAGGTGGAAGGCATTACAGCAATGTACTAACATTAAGAGCCTGAATTCGGCTGGGTAGACACTTCCCTCCAGTAGCAATTGTAGCAGACCTGTACCTCACTTCCTGTGGCCAGAGAGCCTTGAAAGAAGTATGCTGCTGCTCACCGCAGAGATGATTCACACCGCAGATGGCCCAACAGCGAGGCCGTGGGCCTTGATGTCGAGCCTTTTGGGAACACCCAGCAGAGCTGCCACAGTGGGGAAACTGTAGCATGAAACGCTGACATCACATAAGGTCAAACCAAGGCAGCGTGAGTGAGTGTGAAGAGGTAATTGTGGACTCCGGGCTGGTGCCATTTTGTCAGTAACAAGGTGAGGCCACCGGGGAGAGGATTGAGATGCTAAAATGTAACACGAGCCAGAATATGTCTCGCCTGCCTGGCTGTAAATGTTGTTTAGTTTATGTTGTCATGGACCAACTCCTGCGGTGCTAGGCGCTGTACAAACACCAAACAAGACATGCCCTGCCCCAAAGCACGTAGTCTCTGTGAAGTTCTGAGTGCAGGCTGCAATTCTATCCTCGGCATGCTTTCCCCACTGCAGCCGCTCAGTGGCTCCCATGCCAGCCGGCTGGCACGGTGCTTGCTCTTCTCTGAGTGTCCCAGTGAGGGGGATTTCGAGGCACTAGATTGATGTAAATGTGGCTCCAGTATCTATTCCTTAGTATGTCGGCAACAGTGCCCTGTCATGTGCAGCAATGGAGATCTTTCCTCCTCCTAGTAAAGTTGAGAACACCCCCTTCAGTGCAGCCACCTGGTCCCCTTGCTCTGTTGACCGGAACCCCCCAGGAACTGGCTCAGAGGGCCTCAGGCAGACTTAGGTGCAAGAGAAAGTTCTGCCCTTAGCCCAAACAGTAGGGGAGAGTGTCCCATCCTTTGTTTTGGCTCTTCCTAACATTGGTTTAAAACGGAGGGTGTCTACACTGGAGCGGGACGGTGTAATTTGCAGATTGAGGAGACCTACCTGTGAGAGCTGTGATCAAGCTAGAATGCTAACGAGAGAGGGGTGGCCATGGCGGAAGGAGGAGCTAGTTGTCCTGAGAACAATCCCTTCCAAGACCATAGATGCATATTCTGGCCGTGGCTATATCTCTATTTTTAGTGTGCTGTGTGAAAATATCTTCTTTACGTCTTCAATTCCAGAGTAGACGTACCCTGGGGATGCGGGGGGCGGGAACAGTGCAGGAAATACTAGCTGTTATTGTAAATCCCAATGTACCAGTTAGACTGTATTGGGAAGGGCCATGTTTAATCTGCCATATCAGCTACCAAATAAGATACAAATTCTTTCCAATTCTCAGTGTATTTAGCTTTTTGGTGCGTGGAGTCCACCTAATTAAAATGCTAAGAACCTCTTCATGGGCAACTGATTGCGTGTGAAGTAAACATTGCAACTGGCACAAAATGTTGTAAACCCACAAGTATTCATCTATACAAAGAGTTAGAAAATCTCGTATAATGTTTGAAAAAGTTGCGTTTTTTAAAAAGTAGTTTTAAATCCCCGATATTACTTTACCTGGAACCCTCTCTTGTTCTCAGACTCTCCTGAGCTCTTCATTGCACAGTTAAGGATTGGTGTGTTTCACAAGTCTGGGTGGGCTGGGAACAAGCGTCTAGTACTTTATTTTTCTATGGATAATTGGCTCATCGTTTTTTAGGCTGCTCCCTGTCCCTGCCTTCCTGCTCTGAGATAAATCAAGATTGTGACTAGCAACCCCTCACCTTGAAAATAAATTTGCCCTTGGAACACAATTCAACCAAAACCCAAGAAATATCATCTTTTTTAAATAAAGATCTTTCTCTAAGAATAGAAGGGAAACGGTGTTAAATGAAGACCCTGTAGGACAAATTTCAACTGAGAACTAGTTACTACATCCAAAGATATGAAGCCCCTCCAAGCAGGGGCTGACGATGGAAAGATCTCATCAACCCTGTGCACGATTGGCACAAATGAGCAGCTGTAATGTAAGTAGTGGTGGCTTCTGTGTGGGTTCTGTATTTAGTTTTTTGTCCAGGGTTTCAAGCTGTGGAAACTGTTACCCACAGCTTCTTCTGCAGAACCTTCTTTCAAAAGGTGCATTTGGCTGTGGCAGTTCATACCAGGATAGCATTCTGTTTCTTAGAATTGGACTCTTTTTTTTCCTTTGAAAGTGGCAGTAGAGGAGTGTTTATTTTGAACCAAGTGTGTGTCTCCCTGCTAATTACCTTCCGTTTGAAAGGTTCACTCTCCTGGTCTTCATGTGGAACAATAAAACCTTATCCTGTCCGTCTTGTAAATGTTAAGGATCTTAGTAGCTCAGAGTTTTGGTTCAGTGTCTTGGCTGACTTCCCTGCGAGCAGCATCCCGCAGACAACAGGGAACTGAATCTTTCCAGGATTGGATGTATGAGTGAAAATAGTGTGTGTGTGTGTGTACACGCGCGCACATGTGTGCATGTGTTTTTATGCAAAAAAAAATCAGCCGTCTTGTTGTTTCTGAGATTGCTGTGCCGCATTTGCCTCTGCAACCACTTTATTTTAAATTGCCTGAACTTCCTTAGCTGCTTTAGCCGCGCTTGTGGATGCACTGTGCACCTCTGTTGGTTTTGTTTGTTTTCTCTGTTTGGACAGTATACGTGGCAGACCAGTCTCTTTAAGAGAGACAATTTCCACGTCTGATGGGTTGTGCTGAAAGCATGTTACATACAAATAACTGGGTTGCAAAATATACCAAAATTGGAGACCAATCAGAACTATATATGGATGATGGGTAGCAGAGCTCAAATGAGAGCCGTGGGTGCTTGGCCGTGAACTGGAGTGCTTTTAGAGCTCACGTAGCTGGCCTATAAACGGCGTCTCTCTATTTTAAAGATACCACCTCCTGCTCAGCAAGTTTTAAAACCTTGACTCTTCTCTCTTTTTCTCCCACCCCCTCTTCATCTGAAACTCAGTCCCAGTGGGTGTACCCCTCTGAGGCAGAGAAGACATCAGTGGGGTCTTTGTGCAGAGCCGGCTCTGTTACAGTAGGGTGGATGCAGGGGTCTGGGGAGATGACAATGGGCAGGTCAAGCAGGCCTCTTTTATTTACAGTAGTCCCTTTCATTGGCCAAGTGAAGCCGGAGCCCCAAGAGGCCATATTGAAAGGGTACTGTGTTTGCTCAGTCAGGCCTTCATGGGGCTTGAGAGCACAGTGTACAAAGGTTGGGGGCATTACAGTGGACTAAAGGGACTTATTGTAAATTGCAGCCAGGCTTGACGGGGGTGGGGGAGAAGGGCAATAGTGTGAGGCCTTCGAAAGGTTTTATGTTTGTTTAGACCTCTTCTGCCGTCTCTTTAAGCTAATTTATGGTTCATGGCTGGGTGTATATTGTATATAGGGTTTTTTTTTTTTTTTTTCTTTAAATACATTGGGTTAATTCTTCCCTCATTCTCAAACGGCTTTCTATATTTTGCTGTGAGAGATTTTCATTGTTAAGTTGATTTTTTTTTTTCTCTTTCCTTTTTCATACAGGAAAAAAAAAAAAAAATATATATATATATATATATAGCTTTTTTAAAAAAAAAAAAAAACGTAACACCATAGTTCTCAAAAGTCAATCAAGGCCTGAATTTACCATTTTCATTCATAAATATGTGAGGTTTATCACACTTTTATTGGTGGGGAATTACTGTGGGTGGAATTGCTGAATCATGGAACTGGAGTAATCAAGAATGTTTGCATACATTCCTTTTTTTTTAAACCCTGGTACTACTGCTGGATGATATTCTCTGAGATTTGGTATTAATATAAAACTTTTTTTTTTGTTCCCCAGGTTTGGGTCTCAGAGATTGAGGGCGAGAGAGGGCCAGATCCTTGTTTGGTATAAACAGGGCCGGTGCTACCATTTAGGCAAACTAGGCAGTTCCCTAGGGCGCCAAGATTTGGGGGCGCAAAAAAGCGGTGCTCCCAATTTCTCCCC